>NW_009717468.1:46603-50905 GCF_000703405.1 Apaloderma vittatum | reverse complement strand
CCACAGCGGGATATTCCCCTCTTTTGACCGGCTGGTCACGTGTGTGCGATGCCCCCTCGGCTGTCTGGGCACACAGCTGAGCCCTACTGCGCTGCTGCCGACCAGCACCCCCAGATCCCGTTCTGCAGGGCTGCTCTCCGGCCACTCATCTCCCAGTTTATTCTTGTGCCCAGCATTACTCCATCCCAGGTGCAGGATATGGCATTTGAACTTGTTCAATTTCCTGATGATTGTCCCGTGCTCCAATCTATCTAGATGTCTCCGCAAGGCCTCTTATCTCTCAACACAGCTAACAGCACCTCCCAGTTTGGTATCATGAGCTAATCTGCCAATGGTGCATTCAACTCCTGCATCCAAATCATGGATGCCTTGAACAGAACTGACTCTAGAACTGAACCCTGAGGAACCCACCCAGATGTAGCCCCATTCACCACAACCCTCTCAGCCCTGCCGTTCAGCCAGTTCTTCACTCAGTTCACTGTGTACCTGCTTATCTCACAGCTGGACAACTTGTCCAGAAGGATGTTGTTGAAGGACAGTATCGAAAGCCTTACTAAAATCCAGAAACACTATATCCACTGTCTTCCCTTCATCCCCTAGGTGGGTGACCTTACCACAGAAGGATATCAAATTAATTAAACAGGACTTTCCCTTTGTGAACCCAAGCTGACTGTGCATGATGATTGCCTTATTCTTTAGATGCCTTTCAACAGTACCCAGCACAATCTGCTCCACAATTTTTCCAGGAAGTGAGGTTAGACTAAAAGGTTTGTATTTTCCTGGATCTTCCCTCACATTGTTTTTGTAAATTGGAACAACATTGGCTAGCTTCCAGTCAGCAGGCACCTCTCCAGACTCCCAAGACCTTTGGTAGATGATCCAGAGGGGTCCTGTCGTAATATCCACTAGCTTTTTCAGTATTTCTTCATTTTGTTGGGAAAATTCTTGAAAGAAGCAAGTAGGAACTCATCCAGCTTTCTTCCCTGTCTCACATAACGTGCCTGGTACTAACCAATCATTTTCAGATCTCTCCACCAAGTAAATGAAAACTATGTTGTAGGAAGAGAGACTTCATGCCTTTCACATTTTAGACAGATAGAACAATCTAGACCCCTATCACTTTAACCTGTCCTTCAGGAAAGTGTTTTACTTTAGGCAATGGCAGGTGAGAAAGAATTATTTTGTCTCCCATAGACTACTAAAGACGTAGTTCAGTGAAAACTTTAAACCGGCATAAAACAGCCTTACTTATAAAGGAAGTCAGCTTGTCTTTCCCTGTCTCCTGAATGATCATTTCCACTCCCATGTGGCTGCTTTCCCTGGGCAGTTGCATGGTGAATGGCATTGGTAAAGTGATCCCCCGAGAAGAAGATGAGAGAGAAGAAAACAGAAATCATACTATTTAGGCAACGTAAGTACATGAAGTAGGAAAGAATGAGGTCCTCTGTCCAGCTGCAGCTCTACACTATGGTAAGATCCATTTACATCAGCATTTTGGTTTGAATCAGGAGCATGCTTCTAAGGTGTACCTCTCAACTCTCTCTACTTTGGTTGACATACTTAAATGCTCTCAAGTAATAAAAACTAGACTCCTTTCAAATGAAATTAAACCAGAAGATATGCTACTATTTAGAGGCAATCAACCCTTGGGACTGAAAGTATTCTGAAAGAAAACTCCAGCACAGATATCAGGGTCTCAGAACCAACTTTTTGGTTTAAATGTATGCACTTATCAGGCCACAGTACTTGCCAGATCAGTCAAAGAGTCCCTGGAGTTTGCTTTCAAGAGTTAACTATCCAGCTTTTTCCAAAGTACAACTTCATCTCAGACATATACTTGAGAGACAGAATGAAGTGGGGGCATAGGAGATGAAATCTTTTCTCTTTTATTCAGTACCAATAGAACCGCAAATTAATGTCATTTGAAAGGGCAGAGACTCCTAAAAGAAGGATGAGAGATCACTCAAGAGAATGATAAAGGGGAAAAATATAAAATCTGTATTGTGTGGATGAACTAATAAATCTTGAAAAGCATCCAGTTGTTTAATGCTGTCCTATTTCTTGTTTTTAAAATGCATTACTAAAATCCAAGCTATGGTTCTCTTGCTAAATCACCTATTTCTTTAAATGACAACTTCTTCCTGCCTTTTGCTTCCCTTCCTTTAACCTTCTCTCCATTAAAACATTACTCCAATTAAACTTATTTTGGTGTCGTGGATAGTCTTGCTTTACAGCTTCTCTTCACCTAGTTTTACTTCTTTTTCTACTGCAGAAAATGTAGTCAGTGCATGGATGAATGAACAGGAATATCAGGTTTGGTTCAATTTACTCTACAAATCCGGCAATAAAAAATGTATTTCTTTACAAGCAAAGACAGTGGAAAGAAAAAAAATAATCTCCTGTCTAAGAATTAACAAAAACTTAGGGACTGAGGTATCCCAGTTCTGTATCAAGACAGAACATTTCGTTTTAATTCTTCTGATAATTGATAACTCCATCTCAAACCTCATGTTCCTAATTTAAATCCTTCCATGTCATGGTAAAGTGCCTCAAATATGATGGGGTTTACTGTAATCTGAAACAAAAACATGTCAGATGGTTCCTCTTCCTGAACTACCTTTCCTATCTTACCCACTCTTGGTCCAAAATGACTCCTACTTCATGACTAAGAAGATATATTTTTAGATATAGAGAAGGCTCTCAGTGAACTCACAAAAGCAAGAAAATAACAGTGATAAACGGTAAAGGCATATGAGACAACAGCAGGGAGGCAGTCATGGGAAACTGTCCTTCAGATGTAGAAAGTCATACATACATTACCAAAGCGTATGTGATGACCAACTTAATGAATCAAGCATCAAGGGACTCGCTATCAGTAAAGCCTATGGAAAAAGTCCATCTCCTTATAAACCCTTGAGGGAGAGAAGAAAGGGCAAAAATAGTGGAAATAAATCATAAATGGCTCATTTGTTTTGGCCAGACTAAACCACAACAGCCGAACTGCAGACAGCAGCCCCAGTGCTAAAGCGGCTACTTGCAATCACCCAGTTCTCAGAAGCTTTGTTTCAGATACCTGTATGAGAGCACTGTCCAGAGTCCTACCGACCAGTAAGGATGGAATGGTACAAATGATGAGAGATCATCCCTAATGACTGGGATTCCCAAAGGTTAGGCAACCTTAGCTCTAATTCTCTCCTTTACCATTTCTCTCTAATGTTTTTCCTCACAAGAAAGCATAAAGCTCATGTTGCAGGTGACTGAGATGCAACTGGATGCTTATAAAACCAAAATGTCAATGCCTGAATCTTAAGTTTGTTGCTTTTCTATTTCCTTCTACTTCCTTGGCTTTTATCTGAAGTTGCAAAAATACAGCTCTGGAGTCTTTCAGTCCCATTGGGCTAATTCTGTTTAATTTCAACGTAACTGAAGACTGTGTTCTAAGGAAAGCCAATATTATCTCCCTTTGTTCATTTAATGAATATCCCACTTTTATTCGTACTTTCCATTGAGCAAGTGATTATGAGTCTAATATATAATCCCTCTACAGGTAATAAAACTTAGAGAGAAGCATGGAAATGCCATTCAGAATGCAGCCCTGATGCCTGAAGATTGCACTATGTGTGATGATGAGGAAGATACTTTAGTTGGTTTATAAAATCTGCAAATATTAGTCCTTCCTGCCCTGGTTATTTTCCCTAGCCATATAGGATTTTTATCTTTTTTTTTTAAACTTTTGCCCCTTTTTTAGGCTTAACTAAAAAATTGCTTCTAAAGGAACTGCAAAAATAACAGAGACACATGTACACACACAAAGTATGACTGTGTAAGTGTTATTTTCACAGGGTCAGGCTGAAGACTTCATCATCTACAAACAGCCGGAAGTTAAAATATGCACATGGAAAGGAAAAGGTGTCTGAAATATAAAGATGTCCTTTTCCCTTGGGGTACAACTGCATATACTCTATACTAGCCCAGAAGGTAAGATTAATGCTGATTCTATAGAACCATACATCTTTTCATGAAGACATAGGAATATCTTTAGCCAAGATGGAAACAGAGGGTATTGAGTTAGTATCTGAGTGTGATTTATTTCCCCTGTAAAAAAAAACAAACTCTAAAGCAATGAGCTGAACTATTTTGTTTCTTTACACCAGGGACTTACTACAGCAAGTAATATAAGAAGAAATTTTATTCATGGGGATTTTACTGATCGTAATTGGCTGCCAACTGGATCAGAGATATTCTACCACAAAATAATTTATGAAAGGAACAGAAGATGCTGTTTGGACCTCTCCTAGCAAC
>NW_009717468.1:0-46572 GCF_000703405.1 Apaloderma vittatum | reverse complement strand
CGCTCTTTCCTCTCTAAACAATGGATAGCAGAGGTAGAATCTAACTCAGCACGTCTGTAATGAAGTTCTTCAGATGTGATTATTTCACAGAAATACAGATAATTATTAAAAGTACTCCTTTGCTTATACATCACCAAAACACTGACAAAGTGTCATGTTGAATAAGTCATAGGGAGCACCACTGGACAGGTCACTCACATTTTAAAATTCCTTGGGCACTTTCTAAGTGAGTGATAAAATTACATTATCCCTGCGGAGTAATTTATTAGTGTAACACTTCATAAACAATTAGGTTATTTCTCATAACTTGAGGTTAAGTGGCTTGTGGGCAACTCCTACACAACTAGCAAATTGTCTCATATTTATCACAGAATTCTTCCTTCTGTCCTGGGTCAGTTATGTACAACCTAGAAAGGAAGAACTGGAAGTTGCTTAGACTTAATACTGGAAACTGACAAGAAGATCACAGTTTGATCTTAGACAACAACATGTGAATAAGAAGAATGTAGCTAACATCTTTCCTTATGCTTCTCCTGCCTTTTGTAACCGTCCACATCACAGCTACCTTATGCAACATTGGTGTAACATAGAGAAATTTGTTTTTCATTTGGAACATGATTCACTTTTTAGCATGGTGACATATAGTACCATGCCAGAAGCGTGATAAAACATGGGACAGTGACTCAAGAGCCAGTTGTTCACTACTCCTGATGGATTTAGTGTCATGATACATCGAGATACTGAATTGCTCCACTGCATTTTGACCTAAAGTCAACTAAAAGTTGACAGTTTGGCTAGATTGCATGTTAAACTTTATATCTCAAACCTAAAAGAAAGCGAAATTCAGATGATGAAAGGGTGAGGCAAGAGTAAGATCTGTTTAAATACTTGCAACTTAATCTTCCACATTCCTCACACTTCAACTTGTATCTATATAGACAGTATCCTGAGTGTGGCTAGAGTCATCTCTCCTTTTCATAAGCCCTGTCCAAAACTTTTCTCCCTTAAATAGAAAATATCACAAGTAGCAAAACCAATTTTTTGTTCAATCAGTTTGTAAACCTCTGCAGAACCAGGATCCATTTAGAGATCTCTGAAATAGCAGGAAATAATGTGCATCATACCACACAGTTGGCATGCTTATTCTTCCAGTGTAAAGGACCGTTACTATGTTTTCCAGCAGACAGAATATGTACCACCAGGCTGGTCAATTTATTGTTGAGATGAAGCAACAAAGATTTATACAGCAAGCAGTTGTTACTATGCATTAGTTTGTGGGTACAGATACACTGAAAAATAAAATCAAAGAGAAAAAACTATGTACCTGTGGGGTAGTGCTCATTCACTGGCCAGCTGTCAACCTGAAGTGTGGCATTGCCACCATTCCGGGTAAAGCGTACCACGTGGTATTTGCCATCATTTACAGGTGTACTTTCCTCTTTAATAGAGATGTCCACTGTGCCAATATTGAAGACTACACCGATCTTTCCTTGCTCCTAAAATAAAAGAAAAAAACAAACGCTTGTAAATTGCTGCCTATTAGGAGACTGTTCTTGGCCTATAAATCTCTAACAGGTAACTGCACCGGTAGATGGCACTGAAGAATACACAGAAACATCATTTTGAGCTTTGTCAGGACACACTTCATTTGCTTAGCTTCAATAAGAACATTGTTTTTCACAGTCTTCTTTACAGCATTCTACAGAGGGATCCGGACAGATTGGACCAGTGGAGTGAGGCCAACTGTATGAAGTTCAACAAGGTCAAGTGCCAGGTCCTGCACTTGGGTCACAACAACTCCAGGCAGCACTACAGCCTCAACCCCATGCTTAGGGAAGAGAGTCTGGAAAGCTGCCCAAAGGATCTGGGGGTACCGCTTGACAGCGGGCTGAACACGAGCCAGTGGTGTGTCTAGGTGGCCAAGAAGGCCAATATCATCCTGGCCAATATCAGAAATAGTGTGGTCAGCAGGACTAGGGAAGTCATCATTCCCCTGTACTTGGTTCTGGTGAGGTCACACCTTGAATAGCATGTTCAGTTTTGGGCCCGTCACTACAAGAAAGATATTCAGGCACTGGAGTGCATCCAAAGAACAACAAGGCTCGTGAAGGCTCTAGAGAAAAAGTCTTATGAGGAGTGGCTGAAGGAACTGGGGTTGTTTAGCCCAGAGAAGAGAAGGCCCAGGGGAGACCTCATCACTCTCCATAACTACCTGAAAGGAGGCTGTAGCAAGGCGGGTGTGAGCCCCTTTTCCCATCTAACAAGCAATAGGACAAGACAAAATGGACTCAAGTTGTGTCAGGGGAGGTTTAGATTGGACATTAGGGAAAAATTTCTTTATTTCTTTACTGAGAGGGTTGTCAGGCATTGGAACAGCTGCCCAAGGAAGTGGTTGAGTACCATCCCTGGAGGTGTTACAAAGGTGTGTAGATGTGATGCCTAGGGACATGGTTTAGTGGTGGACTTGGCGTTGCTACGTTCATAGCTGAACTCGATGATCTTAAAGATCTTTTCCAGCCTAAACAATTCTATGATTCTATGAACATAGAGACTCATTTGTTCCCTTAAAAGGCCATCCATACTGTAAAATTGGCAATAGCTTTGTTAACTGTCAAACCAGAAAAATCAAAGTAGTAAAAACAGAGAGTAGATAGTCATCTCATATCCAAACATGGGCTCCTGAAAGCAAACTGAGGTATACTAGAGAGGCAAGAGAATTTTGTTAATGTTATCACGTAACATATCTGCTTGGTGGGCAAGAGGATTCCATCCTTCAGGGCTATTTTCCTGACTGAGGTCACTACATTCACGTTAGCAAATCTCTGCAATAAGGAAGAAACTTCTCCTCCTGTACTAAAGGGTCACCTCAGATTCCTCTCCTGAATTTAATCCTGTGTCATCGTCTTCACAGACCTTTTCCTTAAGAACCCAGTGTCTTCCAACTTGTCACAGAGGTCTTTCCTCATTCCCACTTGACCTTACCTTTCCTAGTTCACCTATGCCAAAATATTCATCAGAAGTTCCTTATATCTTCAATACTTGTCTTCTTTGGGACTTTCTCATCCTAACATCATTCCCCCTAGTCCTGAGTCTACAACATAATTATTAGGAAAGAAAAACAAACAGTCCCATTTTTCAACTACTTGAAGTTTAGTACTGTAGCAGTAAACACTCTTTGTTCTTTCATTTTAATGGTGATTATAAATTCTAGACTCTGCTAAATATATGTTGGAGAGTAAGTCTCATATATGTTCACTCTGCAATGCTTTAGATGGTCTTCCCTTAAAGATATCAATAATCCTTTTTCACTGGAACACGGTGTAAGTGTATTGCGGTTCCCAGCAGATGCATAAACTCAAACATCGTTTGAAAACAATCAGCCTTTCACTTCTCTTATGCTACCCCAAAAATAAGGAAATTTTCAGTGAACAGAGATTTATTTCAGGTAAAACCATTGCTGGTGCAGCTTTAACACTTTTTTGATACATGAAGTAAGCGATCTCCCATCACTGTTTCAGTGAATCTTTTGCTGGCAAACATATAATTATCTTTATCTGCACAGCAAATAGTGAAGAACAAGTGATTAATTTTTGCTTAAAGGCTCAAAGAATGTCTACTGTCTCCATGTGGTTTTGCAAGGTGCTGCCTTAGAATCAACCTCCTGGACAACCTCTCATACAGCTTCTCAAGCACATCAATACATCAATCTTCTTTTGCAAACTGCAGCCACTCTGAGAGAAGTCCACCTTGGTGAAGGCATAACATAAGCAGGTAAGGTAAATAGCTGTGCCTTGTCTAATGGAACAGATCACTACCACCATAGAAGATAAAAGGATTAAGAGCTCTTCAGCACTGAAAGCTGTGTACCTTCAAGACTTTTAGGCTTAAATGAGGCAGAGAAAACTTGCACGTGGGGAAAGGGACAACAGGAAATTTAGCTAATCTGTCCTGCCAAAGGACAGATCTCTCCTTTAAGGAAAAGGAGATAGTGCCTTTTGCCATTCCCTTTCCCAGGGCTTGAAGGAAAAAAATCTTATTTAAAGGGCTAGTGATAATCCATGGCTAAGAGGGTAAACTGGAAAAGAGATAGGACCCTGGAAGCAGAAGACTGCACACCACCAGTGGCCTTTAATTTGCTGGAGAGAGGAGGGAAATGAGCAAACAGGTGCTCTTTCCATTCCCAGCAGATTGCCACTCCCTTCTACAGTGAAGGGAACGCAGCCCTTTTTAAAAGCAGTGTAACGCTTTGTTGCAACTGAGAGATGCAGAAACTCATCCAGCAAAAAAATAATCATGGGCTTTACTGAAGGTCTGCTCCAGCCCTCTTCAGTTCCCCCTTGAGCAGAGCTCCTGTGGCTAATACAAGTTTTGCAGAAGCATAACTTTATGCCAGATTTTGATATTCTTATTTTGACTGAGTCAGAGCTTGTCATGAAAATGGTTCTGTTCCAACTACCGGGATAAAACACAATATGATACAACATGCCAAAAGCAGGGCTACTGAAGCCAAACTGCACACACAAACTTCAAGATACAGTTTATTCATGATACCTTATATCTCCAGGGCACCAAACACTATGAAAAAAGCAACAATTAGTTTTATGCATTCCTGGCAGAAAAGTAAAGCAAAACACAAATAAAATCCTACAGCAAAGAACAGCGACCATGGGCACAGGACGTAAACCCAGGATTTATTTTCAAGATCTCTTCAATTCCAGCTTCCAACGTTGCAACACTTCATTAAAAGCAGCTTTTCCCAAGACCTACCTTCCTTCTAAATCTGAAAAACAATCTTTACTGTTAAATTTCAACACTTCACGATGGATGTGACCTTTTATTCCCTTCCCCATACATTCAGCTAGTAGTTTTTTTTCCATGTTATCAAACGCAGGTATTAAATAGACCAGTCACCATGTGACAAAGAAAGATTTATCTTTGAACCACTACATGTAACATTTATTTTGTAGTTAGAGAAAAAATATCCTAACCATACAGCAAGTGTGAAAGCTGAATAGAGCCCCACACAGAGTATACAAGTTACACACTCCAAAAGGGCTCAAAAGAATTTTGACAGACAGTGTGCATTTCTTCCTCTCTGCATCAGTAGTCACTGGGCTTCCCCAAACACTTTCCATGAAAAGGTGACCATTAATTTATGTTTTTGAAACCTCCACGTGACATCAAGTGATGGCACTATATCTTGGAAAACTGAGAGCCATTTTATTTATAAACAATGAAGTGAACTCAGCATTCAATCTGTATTTTACTTTCCTCCTTCTTTATTTAAGGCTACTGTGGCAAAAACGATTTTTAAAGTTCCTCAAGAATTTATCTTTCGCTGATTTGTCCTGTAAAATCGCTACCCTCAAAAGCTACATTACCGTTTCCTTATTTGCAGTCCTGGAGATAAACTTCTTCCATAATGTCACTAAAACTTCAGGGAAGTAATTAGAATCACATAATGGAATGGCTATAGACAAATTACAAAGGAGAGAAAAAAAAAAAACAAAGTACTGAAAAGAATGTACAAGGCCTCACCTTGACCTCTCTTTTCTACACTGTGTCTTTCTGCAGGCTCCTGGCAACAGTTTCTTGTTATATGCACTGTTACAAAATATTTTGAACATTATTAAATGATATAGGAACTAATCTACTGCCTGCATCAGGCGACCTGCAACCCATTGCTTGCCCTTAAGCATTATTTCCCTTTGGGTAACTTTTTCTTTCACCTTTCCATGAAACAAACTCTTCATATGTGACTGCAGGATGATAGTCACCTACCTTTCCAAGCTCTACAAGCCCTGTGAATCCAGATATATTTTACTTAAACACTGATAATATCCTGACAATCTCAACCCTTGTCAGCTCTGAGAGCAACTACAGTCCAAGAGGATTAGGCCCTAAGGTTTTCTCAGCTTCTACTTTCAACTCCTCCAAAACTCATTCCTTTCATTCGAAGGGACCTTAGGAACATTTCTGAGGTCTGACATTTTTACACATATGTTTTTTCTTTTGTTTCCCTCCACTCAAGGAAACTTAAAGCCTGTCTGCATGCAAATTGGCAGGCATTTGTTTTCTTCATGCTGTGCCTTCACATTTTGAAAGCATCTGTCTTTTTGTGTCAGACCAGGTGGCAGAAAGTCAAATGAGAGTCGCAGGGATATTGTAAGATGAGCAGTTGGAGTGTGTTAGAGAGGATACATACACAAACAGGGACATGCACTGTACTCTGAAAATGGCTTTACCTTTGGGTCTTCTTTTTGTAAATCTAAAATTCAAACCATCCAGACTGAAAGTACATATCTATTCCCCATCTGCAAAAAGCATTTAATTTCAAAAACCAACAGAGAGAACCTCAGGCAATAGGACAAATCCTACTTTCAGCTGCATCTATAGGAATCAATAGCAATTCCGTTGAAGAAACTCAATTCCTACTGACGCAAGTGGAAGCAGAATTTAACTCAGTATATTTCTGTTGTTTCATTTCTTTTTTTCTGAAACTAAATGTAGAAGAAAAGAAAAGAGCATTTATAAAACATAACTGAAATCCAGCTAGAACCTCATGATAACTGTCCTTTCTCACACTCATTTTACTTCATCATTTTTTAATAGTCACTGCTGTGCAGACTGCCCCTTCCTCCCACCCTGGCGGGTTCTAATCTGACTACACATCAGCCCAAACCTGGCAGGCAACGTTCCTAGTTACTGAGTCCTGAGATCACTGATGATTTTGCTGCTCTCATTTGAAAATGATACAAGCTCTTTCAGTAATACAAGAAGACACTTCACACTGTAGGAAGGTTTTGTAAATCGTTTCTCTTCTTCCACAATTGCCATACATATATCTTCTAAATTCAGGAAAATTGCTCTTTTTTCTTAGAACCCCAAGCACTGCTCTTCCTGCAATGGCTTCCTTCTATTTAGACTCCCCAGACTTGCAATCTTTGCTTGATTTGCTTTGGGTTTTTTTCTGTTTGTTTGCTTGCTTGTCTGGTTGGTTTTTGTATTTGCTTTGCCTCAGACTTGATTCTGGATGTTGGTCCAGCTGTCAGATCATTTGCTTTCTGTGGTTTGGGGGACTTTGCACAACAGTACTAAACGTAGTGAGGTATCCAGGAGAACTGAAGGTAGAGATGGGTGTTCCATAGAGGACATTTACTAATTACTACAACATCAGATCACTTTATGTGAACTTTCACTGTAAACAGAAACTCAGAATGTTCTTTACTGATTAGAAAGGTAGTAAAATTCAGCATTGTGCTTAGAGGATCCTTTTGAGCTGCAGCTAGAACTAACTACATGGCTGGACAGGCCCTTCCAGTATATATGTATGTCAATGGATTTAAGAAGAGGAAATATTAGAACCCGTATTCAGTGTAGAGTATACGGCAATTACTTCTACTCCACTCTCTCTGGTCATATTTAATGCTATTTTAAATACCACTGGGACATAAGTCTGAAATTAGAATTCAATATACACAAAACTCTAGACTTGGGTAAAGGGAGAGCTTAATGCGTGATGCCTTTCCTTATCCAAATAACGATGGCAGGGAAGGCATGCTTAAGACCCACTATAGTCACTCTGGCAAATATAATAATCAAGAAAAACAGCAAATGGTTTTAAAGTAATGTCGTGGGTTAGGGACAAGTAATGACAGGCACTGAAGCTCTGGAAGCTTTTGATCAGGGTTCCAAAAACTTAACAGTTATCTTGAAACAAGGAAAAAAAAAATGTTATTAAAGTGAAAGGAAGTACATAGGCCAGGTAATTTTAGCCAATTTTTGAAGGCTATCATAAGGAGCACTAAGTCATTTTTTGTTATATACTGCTTTTCACTGCTTCTTTAAGGTACTGAACCAGATCTACTAAATGCCAGTTACAAGCCTATTTATCAGAGAGAACGATACACACAGAGGACAAAATAAATAGAAATTATTATCCTTCAGGGCCATGGATTTTAAAAGAAGCAATTCTCACAGATACATAATTTATAAGGCTAAAAAGGACAATTGTTATAATTTAGTACTCTCTAAAATTTTATATGAGGCCATATATCTTGTCTGAATTGATTCTTTGTTGAACTACAGGATATATTTTAGAACAACACTTATTTGTGATTTGAACATTTACAGCTGAGGAAAGAAACCTCAGAATCATTGCAGTTGCTTCTATGAAGAGATTGGCCCAGTGTTGAACATGGTCAAAAAGGCAAGTGGAATGTCAATAACTACAAAGAAAAAGAACAGTGCACAAAAGGAAAATCTCTTGTTATAAGTTAATGGTGCACCTTTGACTTTAATTCTTGAACATGGTACATAGATCCACACAGTCCGTGTCGAAAAGAAAAAGAGAAAATAGAGGAGGATCAAACAAGTAGCACACTTGAAACTGTACGTATACACTCATAAAAATAGAGATGATTCAGCACTACTTTTTTCATAACTCAGAGAACTACTGATATGTAATAAAACCATTTGGTAATAAAGTTTAACTAAAGAAAGTACCTTTTGAGACAGTACGAAATTGAATTGTGCAACTCATAGTCACAGGATATTTCATATTCCCAAGATATATTCAAAAATAGACAAATTCATGGGAGGGAAGTCAATCAAGAGTCACTGAATACAACAATGTGAATATAGGCTCCCGCTCAGCAGTTCCTTAAAAGCATATAACTACCGTTTCTTTTAACTTTTACTTCCTGTATTGAAACTACATCTAGCACCATACTTCTGTAAACGACTTAGAAGACTCTGATCACGACAAAATTTTCTTTAAGGTTCTTACCGATTCTTATTCATTTTGTAAAGTGATGAAACACTGAAACTTGCAAAGATTAATGAGAATCTAGTCTTTTGCACTGAAGGTTTAGAAAATGTAGTTTAGATAAACATCTGCCACAGCCAAGCTGCTGTATTTAGTCCTGCCTCAGAGCAAGAAAATGCTAGAGCAGATGACTTAAGGTTCCAGCTTCATCATCCTGTGACTGAAAACTCTCCCTCCAGCTTTACGGAGCATAAGGCAAAACCAATCAGTTCTCTGAATCTCTCACTTGAAAGCAGGTTTTTCCAATCCTTCATTTAATCTTCCCCATGGCCCCAAAACTCCTTCAGTTTATGGATACTTTTCTTCAGATATAGACACTAGAAAATTTTAACTTTAAGTTTACAGAAATTACATAGCCTCTTTTATTTTTTATGTTTAAAGACCACATCATATCTTTCAGCTACCTTGGGGACTTATCGAACATGACCAACAGCCTCATTCAGAGGTGCTCTCTGGGACTTGTATGGAAAGATGATCTCTACTCTTTGAGACACATTATATTATTTAGCCTACCAAACTTTCCAAACTATCCTTCATTCTTTGCCAGCTGATTATTTATGTAGGACACAGACTATCAGATAAAACTTTTTTAATAGCCTGTAGTACAAGAAATTGTAGCAGAGCAATGGAGTGCTACTGAAGTGTGTCTTATTCTTTCCTGTTCTTGAAACTTCTTATTTTTTACTGAAAACCCTTACCATATCCTTTTCTCCCTTCATCTTTCCCTGTTTCAGTCCTTGCCTTTTGTCTAATAAAAGTTTCTTTTATGAACAAAACTAACCTGAAGACAAGTCAAAAAAACGGACAAGAAGCTGATTATTTTTTTCAGCTCAGACACTCTCCACCTAGTAAGAGCTTTATGTATCATTTCAGATTTTTAGGTAACATTAGTGCACAATGTCAATAGAATTTCACTTGGGAATTAATTTGGAACCAGAACTTTCCATATTTCATTTAAGGTGGCACCATCGGTACAGTTTGAAATCTTTCAAATTTGAACTCACAGAGGTAATGGAGTCTAGTTAGAGTACATTGTCGAAAAATAGAAAAAAAATACTTTCTGCTTTCACTTCTTCTCTGCTGTACCTTGAACGAGCTACTCCTGTTTCTCTCCATTTTGTCTTTTTAAACTGTGAAGCCTCAGGCTTCTCAAACAATATATTTGTATATTATCTACCACAGTGGAGCCCTGGTACCCAGTGGGGCCTCCAGATGTTGCAGTACAAATAATTAATATCAAGCAGAGTATCCTGATCTGCAATATCATCATTACCGTGACCAGGCTTGTACTAAGCTCCCCCTAAACCTATTTCCTCAAAGTCTGAGGATGACTGTGGTAAATCTAGTTGCTCTTATTTAAATCTGCCACCCACTGAGCAAAGCCTAGTAATCAGTGATACTCAGCAGTCTCAAAAGGGAAGCTTGCTTCTGTGCTATTCAGTGCCTAGGAATTTGTGCCCAATTAAACCTTTTCTTCCCATGACCTAAGAAAGCACCAGTACACTGCCAGTCAATTACCAGGTGGCAAAATATTAAAAGAAATACATGCCGGTGTGTTTAGGCCACAGAATTTGTGGGAAACAATTGTTGTTACACCGCTGGTGAAGCTCCAGTCATGAGGCTGTTAATCCCTCTCATGTAGGAATATCATAATGCAAGTAAACAAAACATAAATTAGTAGCATGCTGAAATTTAAAAAGTGATATCTGTCCATTGGTTCACTGGTAAATACATTATTCAGATGGCTAATTTGTTTGCCAAGCTTACAATACATATCATGAAAACCTGCCCTATCTGATGGTAGGAACTTCAACTATAATTAGGATTAAACATTCAGACAGTGCCTTTTGAAAATATTAATAGTATATCCTGGGAAGTTTTGTGAAATGATACCTTTTAGATATGATTCTGGACTAGGGCAGAAACAGGAACCATTATGAATGTTGACCTCAGCTCCTGTTTTTCTGAAGAACTGAGCCAATGTATACTGTGCGCTGCATTTTAGACTCAAAGCATCCCCAAGCTGCTGCACTCCTCCTGCATTACAGAAGTTGGCTGATTAAAAGCAGGTCTTTAAATCTCTGGTTAGAAGTGCTGCTATGTAGCTCACTCTTCAGACGAAAAGGTGATGAGCTGCTAAAATGTCACATCCACTCAATAAAGGAATGACTGCAGTAGCAAGTCAGATTTTAGTAGGGCACAAGAGAAAGCACCTTGCTCAAAATCAGAGATCTTCGAGGAGGAAATATCTCCATCCATCTCACAACACCTCCCTTGGAGTTTTAATCTCCTGGCTAACACTGCCAGCAATTTATGCTGACAGAAGCTAAAGCGGCAGTTTCACAAAATACAGCAAAGATCTGATGTTTAAAGCTGTGTTGAATAAAGTATGTACCCTAACTACTAGGCTATGTTATCAAGAGCATTGGTGCAGTTGTGAGATGTCTATGGGCTGAAGGAACAGCATATATCACTCTGTAATAGCAATCAGGGCTGTCTGTCTCAACCCATAACCCACAGAAAAGCGAGCACTTGTCAAGAAGATGGCATTAAAAAGGCCATTGCTGTCTGATGGGAAAGGTGATCACAAATATCAACTTACCACCATCCAATTTACCCAAGTGCAATAGATATAGAAGTACAACGGTTGAAGAGGCTCTGGACAAAATTAATCCATTTAAACTTGGTTTTGCCTAAAATATATTTGTTTGTAAACTCTCTTCTACCCTTTATCATAAAGAGTATTGTAGGTTTCCAGAGTGTTCCAAAAAAAACATGCTCAATGTGACTAAGCACTGTATATTACTATATTTGCTTTTTTCAGTGTGTTGTTTTATGGAATTCTAATAGAATTTAATGCATCCAGGGTCTACGTTCTATGTTCCTTTCAAAATCTACAAACCAGATTTCATGAACCCTATGTAACGTCAACACATTATTATAAACAAAATAGTTAGTGATCTTCACCAGACAAGCAAGAGGTTTGAGCTAAGGTTCAACAGGCCTCTCCAATCAGGCAAGATAATGAGGAAAATATGAGTGTATGTAAACACAAACAGTGGCTGGATTCAATAACAACTTATTTGTAGCTTTTCAAAGCTTCTGTTTTAAAAGTGCAGATTTTTGTTTAAAGCAAGCACAATGTGCTTTTGAGATGTTGTTAACTTTCTATGGCACAACACTACTTAGTAAGGAAAAGTGAAATATTAGACAGTGATGGAAAAAGAGAAGCACATAGAGCTTTTGAACACACAGGTCACAAAACGGGGCATCCAGTACCATTTGTATGTTGGAAAGGAGAGATAAAGAAAAATTACTTCTCAAAATTTTACAGAAACAGGGCAAATAATTAAAAAGTCCTTTAATTCTTAGGTCAGTACCTTGTAATTTACATTACCTTGACCTCATTGCCAAAGAACATTTCAAACTCTCATGATTTACATACACATAGAACGCACCAACTAATAAATAAATTCACATGGAATTCTCCCATTTTCCTTGACAGCCTTCATCTAGCTCAACACATTTTTTCATGATCTACTGTTGTGGGATCTCTGTCTAGTATTTTGTGCCACCCATCTCTAGGCCCTTCAGCTGAGTACCTCTATCCCCAGAGTAGCACTTGCCCCCTCCAGTCCCAAATGCACTTTTTGTGTTCATCTTTATCAAAACTGCCTCCAAACCTTGTTGGAAACAACACCTTACACCGAGGCTGAATTTTCCTACAGAGAAGAGAATGTTACTGAATCAAGATGAGCTGCTGGGAAGAAGTTATGACTTAGCTATTTGTTTTGTTTTGTGGAATTTGCTTACTGTAAAGCTGCTTGGCAAAGTGGTATCAGACACAGATCCTTGCCACGTTTGTATTACGTTAGTTATACCAGAACTCATGATGTCAAATTGAAACTTAATTATTGGGAATTGATGTCATATAGAAAGCTTAAGTACCTCTAGGACTAATTTTTTTTGGCATAGTAGGTGTGAGAAAGATTAAGAGCAAGGAGAAGATTAATATCAAAATTTAAGCTTCTATACCTCTTCTGTCTTCTCCTCTGTACATTCTAGGAAAAAAATTGATATGTGAAAGGACAATCAATATATTAAAGGAAGCTGCCCTTAGATGATGAAGGTCCTCTAGATTCTCTAACACTTTGAAATCAGTGGGAAAGAAACGCAAGTGAACTAAGAATGAGGATGTCCTCCTTGATTCAACTTCTCTCTCTGTATGGCCACTCATTCACGTTAGCATCTGTGGGAAGAAGCTATATTTCATCAGGCCTTCAGGAACAGACAAAGGACCACCTTTACAGACAATCTTCTATTCCTAAATCTGTGTAGTTACCATTAAAAGCACTGGGGTAAAAGTAGCTCAGGGCATGGGAGGTAAGACCAGTACAAAACCAGGCCTGAGATGTGTATTCTGTGATCTGGGCAGAGTTTTTGTGAGTAAACGGAAAATGTCAATGGTATTTAGAGCTACAAGACTGTTGTGGTTTAGCTTATCCTGTTTGTGCTTACATACTGGAAGAAAACCTTTACTTGCCTTAGTCCAGCACTCCACGATATGGTGACACTCAGTAAGTATTACACAAGAACAGAGCTCCTCTCCTCATTCACTATTTTGTCAGCATGCTGCTGAAATTAATAGGTCGAACCCTGATGCTTGGATTCAGGAGAAAGCCCTACAAAGAACCAAGATCTGAAAAATGATTCAGTTTGATACTTTATGTTCAGCACAAAATATTATAGCCTTTACAAACCAGATTTTAAAGAACTGTCATTTTGTTTACAAAATAAGATATGCCTTATCTCATCTTTTCTTTTTTCAACTATAAGACTATAGCTTTTCTCCTTCACACACAATCTGCCCACCTGACTAGCTAATTGGGAGAGTCAATTAAATTGTAACAGGTTGATTGTATGAAAAACAGACTGAAGAAGAGATAAGGGTGATGAATACCTGTGTCCAGCTATTATGGCTGTTGTCTGTGGCTCTTCTTCATGCAGAGGGGGGACAATATTGGCAGCATATGGCATGGGAGTCTGGGCTTGGAAGGCAGATACAGCAGAACACTGACAAAAGGAATTCAAAACCAAAGCAACATGGCGACTAGCTAGCAAACTGAACTGCTGATCACCTTCCTAGTTTCTGCACCTCTACACCTTATCCAGATCTCCAAGGTCCCACATCCATTCCTACTGTTTGCCTTTTACTTCTGCCTGCAAAGCAGGAGCCAAGAAGCCTTAGCTGGAAAGGGGCTAAAGCCAACAGCCATTCTGGCAGATGCTTCCAGCAGCAGCCAGTCAACCTGGTAAGGCTGGCCTGGGTGAAAGTCTCATAAAACTCTGGGAATACTGCTTGTTTCGTGAAAATTTTACCATAGTCTGGATAAGTAAGTGCTTTAGAAAATGATCATTTGGGCACTTTGATTTGTGGGATACACAGAAGCACAAGGTGACAGAGATCAGTAGCTTTCCCTAGAGGGACACTCTCGCTACGGCTTCAATGGCAAGGCACACAGGAGTGCGGCATCCCAGGCTTGGAGAATAGCACGATACCCTGTACATCACAGGGTCCTCTGGCCACTGAAGCCAAGGTCCTAATCTTTCACACTATCTGTGACCTAATTTCCTCTGGGTTTAATAGTTAACAGCCATTTCTTTTTCTCCTGAACAATTTTAACACTAATCCTGGATAACTTTTCTTCTCATATGGTTTTCCTTCTTGTCATATCAGAGTTTGGACTTGGTTCTTCTCCCAGTAGATTCCCTGTTTCATTCCTCTTGATGTCTTTCATCCCCTTCATTTAAGAAGACCCAAACTACACAGCTGCCAGTTTAATAATAAATACATCAGAAATTATATGATAGTGAAAACAGAGCCATTTACCTCTTGGAACACTGGCTTCCACAGACAAAGAAATGCACTTGAGGACAATACACATGTTTATGATCCAAAAGATTATTCTGCAAAGTGGTTTACAATCCTAGTGACACAGCCTTGTCAGGTTACTGTACAAAGAAAACTATACCAAGAAAACAAAGCAGACAGGATGAATATAGATGTGGGAGCACTTAAAAAAAAAAAAAAAAGAAAAGAAGGAATGCTGGCATGAATTCCCTATGTTTGTAGCTATCTTGGGTTCTAGGTTTTCTCATATTTTAGCAGGAAAAAGAACAGAAAAGGACAAAATACAACGAAATAAGATGTGTCTGCTTTTTAATATTCCTGCTCATCTCTGTGGAATGTCACTCTTCCTCTGAATAAATATCATTATCATCAAATTGCTTTATACCTCCTTACCATATCAATTATTGAAAACTCTCCTTCAGAAAAGAAATACATTTTTTTGGGAATGAGTAACATGAAGATGTTTGTGTCAATCCACTAAACATCAGTCATGTACCAAAGGCGAATGCAGTTCATAAGTGAAAGAAGTTCCAGGAAATTCAAGTAACACCAGTCCATATTCAGAGATAACCTACATTATAGCTTGAAGGATGGACAAAAAAAGCAGACTGTAGTTCTGTATCATGATATCACTACAGTCTTTTTTCACACTAGAATTACAGTCTTCCTAAAAAATGGGTACAAAAGACAGCCTGAACACACAGCAAACTCCTGTGTCAGTGTTCTGGAAGTTTCAGAAGGGTTTGCACAGCTTCTCATCATTGAGCCTCATACACTAACCAAGAACTGTCCTAGTGTGTGAAGGAAGACCCTCAGTGAATGGCCAGAATACTTCAGGGAGCACAAAAGCTGGCTAAACATTTCAGTTTTGTTTTGAAATAAAAATATTAAAGATTTCAAAGAACAGACATTATGCTGGCTTTAAAACTTTACAGATTTTCTGTAGAAAAATTAAAAATTAATAAGTAAATTACAGTGGTTTTACTTAATTACCCAAATTTTGTTAGAATATTTGAATTTCTAGACATATTACTTCCATTTGGTCTTCATTTTCATCCTGCCTTTTCCTTTGAAGAAAAAAAAAAGGAGCAGAAAAGATGATAAAATAAAATAAAGCAGAAATGTTCTTCCAATTTGTAAGTCTAAACTTCAGACACTTACTTTTTCTGAAGATACAATTTTCTAAAACATTAACAAAAGTTAGTTTCAGTGGAAAATGTTCAAACTCTGAAATACGTCTAGTTAAAAAATGGTCTTACTCTGCTTATTTATTTATACCTTTCTCTCACAATGAAATATGTGGGTTTCTCAGTTTGGAACTACATGCAGAGCATAGCCACTTTGAACTGACAACCAGTGGGCTCTAATGTTATCTTAAAAAAAAGACACACCATTATCATCTTTCTTAGTACGCAGTATTTACTCAGTGCAGTCATAGCTACTGCTGAAGAGGTTGGTTTACCCTAATCTCCCTGCCCAACTTTAGGCAGCGTTATCTCGAGAGACCAACAAGAAGAAATACTATCACAAGAGATAACATTGCCGTCCTCCTAATTTTGGACTCGACATTGAAGTATGTGCTACGTGGTAGCAAGGGGAAGTTGGTTGTGTATGTTTTATTTTGGAGTTTGCTCAAATTTCTTGGTAGCACAAATAAAGGTTACCTGAGAGAGTCTAGAGCCATACTCTAAACATAGTGTTAATCCCTCACAGATTAAGTTATTTTAGCAGTTTCATACATTTTTTTTTCTGCTAGCACACAACATTTGTGTCATAACTACAAGAATGAAATAGGCAAAAAATATTTGAATATAATATCTTCAGGCAAAGTTATTTGGATCTTCGGGTGTTTTGGTGCTTTTAAAAATGCCCTGTAGTGGACACATGCTTGAATGTTGGCTTTAAACATTTCTTGACATTTTACAAACCCCCAGCTTGGTCAAAACCAAGACCGTTTTCTGGTTCTGTGAGGCAAACTGATAAGTGCCAAATGGAATGTGGTAGAAGAAAGCAGAAAACGGATGCCTCAAACAGCCTTGCCTGAATATGCATGAGATAAGGAATCTTTCGAAGGCAGGATGGCCTTATCTCATAGCATATCCCCCATGGAGATAAGGCAATTGCATACGGTTGTAAACAATGAAGTGCTCTGTATGTTTGCATATAGAAAAAGTGCTTATAAATTGAGGTGGAAAAAAGTAAAAAGTTAGACAGGAGACACAAGAAGAAGAGGAGGCAAGACACAGAAGCATGTAGACAGAGACAAAGACAACAACCGGATTAGTGACCTCAATCTCTCTTTCCTCCCCTCTCCTCCTTTCTTTCCTTTTCCCCTTTCTCACTAAGTAATGCAAGTCCTACCATATTGCTTGCTTCATTTATATTTAGTTTCTATATTACAATCACTAAGTAGAATACCACCTATTAGAAGTTGTTTCTTCCTTGTTATCATTAACATGCAGCTTGCTGTAGTTTGGTGTATACTCAGTTTTTTCCTGGTTATCATTAAATCATAGCATATTGCCTGCTCTAACCTGTCTTGTAACTAAAACTGATTATTGTGAGTATGATCTATACAATGTAAGGAATTAATAAATGTTTATGCATGGACCTTGAGACTTGTCTCACTGTTGTCCACTCCATTGAGGAATTATGAATCTAAGTCACTCATCCCTCCCTCCTGCGTGGGACATGACATGCACTTACCAATTTCCTTTTACCATGATGCACTTCTTTCAGTTTACTGAGTCTTGCATGGCTTGGGGGTTATTTTGTTTGTAATATTACATGTTAAACACTTAGAGATGCCACCCTAATGTAGCGGGTTCAATATCACAGTTGGTGGTTGACAGCTCCACAGCCTTCAAGGTTGTATTGGATTCATGCACTTCCCCCAGCCTTCAGGGCTACATTTCTTTCTTTGTGAAACTAGGTAGGAGGTTTCAAGAAGAAAAGGGAACATGAAAGCCTTTCCCTCTTTTCTAGCAAACACTTCACCAACAGAACGACCTGAAATGGGAAAGAAGCATGAAAGAGACTTTATTGTCTTTGTGAGAAAGGTTAATAGCAATAGCTGCATTTAAGAAAGAAAGGGAAAAAAATATGAGGGAAATCAGAAAACCAGCAGCTATGTCTCGATCTGGATCAAAGCGATAGAGTGGGGGCTGTGCCAAGTGTCACAAAAACCACCAAGTGACTTCCCATTTTTCTGGAGAATTTTATAGAAATGCAAGTTATAATACTTAATTAGTCTCTCTGAGTTGTTTTGAGTTTATTGGGGTTTTTTTTGTTTGTTTGTTTGGGGTTTTTTTAACATTCAACTGCATGCAACAAAAAGCAATGAAAACCCCCTACGTGCTATGCGCACTAGATGATGAACCTTCTCTGGTAGGACTTCAAGGAAAATGAGTGGGATCCAAACCCTACAACCTATTCTCTTTTCAGGTTTTCAGGACAGATGGTCAGTAAGGAGATCAAAATTATTCTCTGTGCATACTGAAAAAAGACTGTTTTTGAGAATGTGCAATTTTCCAACCATTATGAGTTGCATTGAGACTTTAACCTATTTGCTGGAAACTACCAAACAGCTTCAAAAACACTGTGATCTTCTTTTATTACCTGTATGGATTGAGTTCAACTGCTAACTAGAAAGGAAAGACATCGTTTAATCCTGGCCCCATTCCCTTAACTTCAGTCTTGTTTACCTAGAAACACATTTGGCTTGCAAACTGTTGCTTTAAATTGATCCTCTGAGTCTTCTTAATCCTCTTAGCAGTTGAGGACTGGGTATACTGTATTATTTTCTGAGATTTACCTGTGGTTTATTTGCAAAAGCCACTTTTCTATCACTGTATTGACACACAAATGGAACCTGCACTTAAGCCTGCCACATTTGCTAACTGAACACAAATCAAAGATTTCCACTCTTCATCGTCAAAAAGACAAACTGTTTTCTGTCCAACTCAAATAGCCCTAGGATACCCAGATCAGTCATTTTCCAGAAACAACGTAAGCCACAATACCAGGTCCTGACCACTAACATCTCAGAACGTTTTCCTCTTTTGACTATGGTTTTCTGAGTACTTTTCTTGCTGCGACAATCAATTTTCAGAAAAACATTCTACAGTTCCATTTGTGTATGTCACTTTGAAGTTATAGTAGAGAATGGTGCTTTTTGTCTTGTATACTAGGGTTGTAACAATGATCTGAATCGCTCCTTCCTGAAGAGCCTCTCATAAAAGTATGAAAAGGAAAAATGGGGGAAATAAATGAGGATGCAGACCCACAAAAGCATCAACACCATGTACCAAAATACTGCTAGCACAGATCAGTGCCTCTACTGGCTGTCTGAGATAGCTGGAAAAGAGAACAGATGCACTGACTCATCTTACTAAAGATACAGTGCTTGTGATTAGAGCTGATTTCCTGGATTGTTAAATCAACAACTTTCCCAGGTGCTGAATTAAATATGTTTTAAATGGTATTTCCAAGTTCCAGTTGGTTAAATTTGGGCATGCTGACCTTAACAATGTTCTGTTAAATATTTTCTTTTTAATTAAGGTAATAGCTAAGCTCTGAGGATGAGTATTAGTTTTCACTTCATTAATTTTACTGTTAAATGGAAAATAAGATATACAAAATGGATTAGCAAAGCAGCATGACAGAAGGGACCTTTAAGTCATCCTGAACCATCACCACAATACTCATGGGTCCAGGCTCATCAGTTTTTAACATTGGGCAGGCTGTGTGTGCAGGACCCCTGATCTCAGAATGGCTCAGCACCCTCAGTTCCAAACACAACTTAGAATCATAGAGTCATAGACTCGTGGAAGAGACCTTGAAGATCATCGAGTCCAGCCTTTGTCCCAGCCCTATCAACCTACTAATTGATTCCCCCCAACGCAACACCCACCCAACTTCTGGCACCTTCTCACAAAAGCCCCCCCTGTAGCCCCACCGCTACCAAAATCTTGCCATGAAAGCAAATACAATCACGCACTGATGAATAATTAAGAAGAACACGTTGTCTTAATCACTGTTTAAAAGTTAGACTAGAGGGTAACAATTTACATGACTTGAATGTATTATTCTGAATTAACTAAATTCCTTCTGCATAATTTCTGCAAGGTGCAGGAAGAGATGACGTGGCTTTTGTCCCTTCAAATATGGTAACTCCCTTCTTTGTTTTCAAACAGACCTCACTCCAAGTTTACCTTTTCCCTGTAACCCATGGGTTTACTGCAGAGCACCACACAGATATTGGCCAGACCGCCTTTGTTAGCATGACCATAAGAAAAACTGGCAGGTACTGAGGTGGCAGTGCCACGGAGGTAACATGTTATTCCAGAGAAGTAACTGTTGTGCACACAACTTCTGTACACCAGCAGCATGCGTAACACATCTCCAGCCCTCCACAAAATGAGCTATGAATTGAAAGTAAAACCTAATGCCTAACATGTCAGCTGAATGTGTGTTTCTTTGAAAATTCCACATTAAACTAATGGCTCATAGGACTGACCAGCGTGCACTCAGTCTGACAGACATGCCAGCTGGTATCCACACAACACAGGTTCAGCTTCTACATAAATACGGGTAAACTTTTTATTATTTTTTTAAGCAGCAAAAGGACACTTTATGTCAGCCTCTGGAGCATTAACATTGAATATTCTTCCAGCACGATAAAGGAAAAAGTTACATATGACAACAATAGATTAGGCGACACAGACAAGGATCAACATTGCTCATAGAAGTGTAACATGGCAACATGATACAACATTGCTGTCACGTAACATAATCCTACAGTTTCAAGGGAATGACTTAGATTTGAATTAGAAACTAAAATTAGTACAGCTAAACAGAGAACTTTTGTAATAGGAAAAGCCTCAAAGAACTTAAAATACCTAAACCTGGGAAAGTTTAAAATGGGAAAGAAAATAAGAGATATCAAAAAAGTACAAAAATAAGAAGGTATGTCAAGCACTTTGATTCATCTCTTCTGATTAACAGACAACTAATGAAATTCAGATATCAACTTCCTTTACTTAACATAACACTCAATTGCAATCTAGGCATTAGGAGTTAACATTCATGCAGATAACAAAAGTTTCTAAGGATGGAATTTTCTTTTTAAGAAACGAAGAATAAAGATTCTCACACTCGACAGTAAACAATGAACTGATAATGCTTAGAAAGAAACTTTTGCAAGAATCTAATTGGAGCTGCTTCCTCTTCTTGTCTCTGCTACATAATAGTTTCTTGCCTAGAAATACCCTTCTGGAAAAGACTGATACTATTTCTGCATTCAGAATTAGCACTCTGAATATAAGGGCAGTTCTTACAAGCTTTCATCATGGATTTGGGTACAAGTTTCATAATCAGTAAATGCTCAGTCTGGTTGTTCAAAATTAAGCCCACCCATCTCAACCAAAAGGCATGGAAAAAATAGTGCCTTTAGCCTTCAGAGTTATTAGAAAAAAAGTGCAAACAGTAAGACAAGTAAACAGCTTTCCTCATGCTTTCTTTTTTGAAAGCATCACATCACTCTTGCTCACAGGATTTATTACAGCTTAAGGGAAGATTGTCATTGGATTCAGTCCTGAAAACACTGATAGCACATCGCTGCTTGCCAGGTAAACGACGACAGCTGGTGGAGCTTTTACTCCAATGACTGAGACAGCAAGTCATCAGTTTTGGTGAAGGACATCACGGTTTAATAAATGGGGATCTGAGATCAGATCATCTCAATCCTACTCCTTACGCTAGAAGGGGCTTCCTGTGTAACTTGAAGGAAGCAGAATAGCATTTTTTCCCCTACTTCTTTCTCCTTAAAAAGAGAGCAATAATGTTCTTAAATGGTTGTAGACGACTCAAAGACCCCAGAATGGGAAAAGTCTAGACAACTGCAGACTTCACTCAAGAATTGTCTGCCCTCCTCATGAAATATTTTCAGATTTGCTTGCAGGCTGAACAGTTCCTGAGAGCAGGGTAACTTGTTTCACTGTTCAGTCCACTCATTCTGTCTGCAGCTGTTCTCAGGGAACACATATAATCATCACATTTGTCGTGATGAAAATGGTGATGATGATACCGTGTGCACTAATGAAAGGCAAGTACATATTTCACTTTTTGTGAGGGTTGGTGCTTGGGCAACACTGCCTGCCAGCTGTCTCTGTCCACAGCACAACCTGCAATTTAGTTAACAAAATGAGCCATTTCAGAGATCAATCATTATCCTGCCCGTCTCTGTCCATTTACTGTTGCTGTCTGAGATAAACATAGTAGGTCTCACAAACAAGGTCTTTTTTGGGTGGAAAGGGTGGAAAAAAAAATATAGAAAAAATTTTATCCATTCTGATCTGCCTGTTCAGGGCTTTTACCATAGTGCTGGAATTTCTGCTTCTTCTCATCTCTGAAGTTAAGCAAAAGCATCTTGAATATACGATTTATTCTCAGGTTTGCGTCTTCACTTCTCTCTTCCTTGATGCTTTTACAGGGTTTTGTGTGGTATCTGTGATCTGACCAGAAATTCTCACTAAAAAGCTGTTTCTGCTTTACAACCATCATGTGTTTTCAGATCCAGGTGGATGCTATAGTTCAATTAGTCTCCAAGCCAGATGAACTTCTGAGGGTCAAGGCCACAAAGAAACAATGCTGGACACTATTGATGTTTCACCTCCTATTTACACGAAAGCTGATGGAAGAAGTCTGAACCTTTCATTGATTTAACTTTTCCCTCTGATCACAGAATCACAGGACTTTAGCCGTTGACAGGGCCCTCATCATCTAGTCCGACCCCCCTGCCAAAGCAGAGTCACCTAGAGTAGGTCACACAGGAACACATCCAGGTGGGTTTTGATGGAAGAATACCTATACCCATGCCCCTTTTCTAATCACTAGTGGGAACTGCTCACAGTTCAATATTAGTCAACTGCAGAGTTCAGTTCTGAGCATAAATCACTCCACATCACAGTCTGCAACTTCAGGTTCTCACTCAAGTTACCCTCAGTGCTTGGTTTACATTTGGTATTGTAGCCTCCCTTAATCCAGTTTCCATTTATTCCACTCCTGGGTCTCCATCAACGTAAGAGAACCTATCTATTTGAGAAGTGCAAGGATTGGCACATCACAAGGAGGAAGTGGGATGGAAGGCCTGGTTTAGCCTTGATGGCTTTAAAGCACTGGCACAAGAGCCCTAATTCACTTTTGGAGAAGCCACTCGAGTCTCTCATCATCATTGCTGATGAGGGCTATACACACTCCCTGCTTTCTGAATGCAATCAACTTAGGTTCAAATGGCTCTCCAGTTGATTTTAAGCATCTAGGGCCATTTCCTAATCACAAGGATTTCCCCCATTAGATGTGATCCTGAAAATGGTAACTTGGAAAGAAAATGTAACCATCTTCAGCCTACAGTTCACATAGAGGTACTGCTTTAGAGCACAAAAGGTAGAAAAGGGATGGCGACAGGTCTGGATTTTCCCTGTTCTTACAAGAGTAATCATATTGTAAAATTCCATAGGAGTGTCGTGCAGCTTACTCTGTAAACAGTTGCAAAGACCTGTGACATCTATTGAAAGATAGATAAATTGTTAATATATACTATTCTCAGAGTATAGTACAAACTGTAGTGATCCTAAAAACAATTACTTAGGTACTTAATTTTTAAAAGTAGAGTTGATTAGCTAGCAAACTTATGCAAGCTTTTATATATTATCCGACAGAGTACAGCCACTACAGTACTGGAAGGTAATATGTACCTTCTTTCCTTTTTTTGGAGGATATACATTATGGTCCTGAATGAGATGTCTGCAAACCTTACTTCACTGTCAGGCAATGTAACTGAAATAAGTCACAGATTATTAAAATATGATAATATAAATCCAATAGTCCTTCTATAAGTAATCAAATTACTAGGACTCTTTGGATCTATAAAGATGTAACAAACCACCAGACAAGAAAACAGGTGTCAGCCAGAATTTCAAAGGACCTGTTTAAGAACTACCAAAAGAAACTATAAAAATGATGACAGAAGCAAAAGTCCTGTAAAGAATTAGAAACTGATAAAAATACAGTAAACAAACCAGGAAGAAAATTATCTTTTTTTTTTTTCAATATGACAAAGAAAACAATGGAGAAGTTCTGCTTAAGGAGCCTCATCTCACATAATTGTCAGCTCTGTGGAAAATGAGGGAAATAGCAAAGAAATAAATCTGCAGCTGGTGCAAAATTATTTAAGTTTTTTCTTAGTAGGAGCTCTATGAAAATCATCTACACAATGGCAAATTAAATTTTCTATATCTTTACAGATGCAAAGAAAAGCATGCTGAAAATAACTAATAACTATATATGCTGCTGAGTTCCAGATTAATTGGAAACACCAAGCAAAAAGGCCCCCATATCTGTATCTCAACCTGTCAAGGCCTAAACGTGAGATACAACATGGGATGAAGATCCTAAATGAGGGACACAGAAAATCCACTCAGACAGAAAACTTGAAATACTCTAGGATTTATTGTGGATAGCTTTTTTCTGAAACCTCTGCTTTGTTGTTCATTATTTCTGACATAAGCAAGTTCTGACATTAAAATTTGGCAGACATTGAACAGTGGCAGAACACAAATTAATCTGGGACAAAAAAAGTGATAATCCTGAAAGGGGCAGACTTTGAAAAACATGTCCACAGATATTTCTGTACATGAGGAGGGTACAGTATCATCATCTACCCTGGATCCCATAACATGTCCAGATGGACACTGGGCACATGAACCACTGGTCCGAAAAATAATATTCACACCTATGGCATTGCAGTGCAATCCATTTTTGCCCCTACAAGTAGTTTGTCAAGACGTACATAGAGGAGGCACATATTCAACCTCCTTTCATTGTTTATTTGATTACAAAGGAGTAACTGCTACAACTCAACTCCTAGATTTTCCACATTTTGACACATCTCTGACAGATGGATGATTCACGACAAATGAATCAAGACCATGCATAGCCTTACATCAGTGCTGGAAAGCTGCTCAAAGCAGAAGCCAAGTGTATTTATTTCTCAGTGGATCCCATTCCAGGCAAGGCAAATGAACAGCCTGCTTGGCTTCATGGGGAATGCAAACAATGGAGGCAGCATTCACATTGCATTAAGTGTTTTGTAACAACTTATGAAGCAGAGAATATGATCTGTCAGAGGGATGGGGTGTGTAGGAGGAATAAAAAACTTCTGAAGATATTGCCAACATATCCATGGGTTAAATATGTAAGATGTAAGAAGAAGAAAGAGTATTTATGGAATGGAAGCTACAAAGAAATGACTCCTCCCCCAACCTTGAGAGCTCCCTACTGACATAATTAGACTAAAAAACAAACCAAACAGGCAGGGCAGAAAACTCACTTTGGGATATGATCTAGTTTAAGTAGAGATGAGGCTGTTCAGAAATAAGTATAAGAAAGAAATGCAAAAGGGCTCCTGTTTTTAACTTGCCTTGCCTTTGTTACAAGCATTTAGTTGTGCAAATGTCATGAGTTTAAAAATTCATTCCTTACCAGAGCAAGTCCGTTACTTTTCTATCTGCCCCTGCTGGGATAAAAATAAGGTCAATGTGTCACAGGCAGGGGTGACCTCAGTATGTAAAGAGAAGGAACATTACTAACTTGAAGTCAGTACTGAGCCACACAGATCCCTCTTGGCCCTGCACACTGTGAGAAGATGCAGAATTCAGAGATCAGAAAGAATGAATGAAAAGGAAAGAAGGAAAGAATAAATAAGCTAATATAATCATAGGATCATAGAATGCTAGGGGTTGGAAGGGACCTCTAGAGATCATCTAGTCCAATCCCCCTGCCAGAGCAGGATCACCTAGGGCAGGCCACACATGAACGTGTCCGGACAGGTTTTGAAAGTCTCCAAAGAAGGAGACTCCACAACCTCTTTGGGCAGCCTGTGCCAGTGCTCTGTCACCCTCACAGCGAAAAAGTTTCTCCTCATGTTGAGGTTAAAGTTCCTATGTTCTAACTTAAATCCATTACTTCTTGTTCTATTGCTGGGGATCACCAAAAAGAGACTGGCCCCTTCTTGACACGCACTCCTCAGATATTTGCATATGTTAATAAGATCCCCTCTCAGCCATCTTTCAAGACTAAACAGCCCTGGTTCTCTCAGTCTCTCTTCACAGGAGATATACCCAAGTCCCTTAATCATCCTCGTAGCTGTCTGTTGGACTCTCTCCAGTAGGTCCCTGTCTCTCCTGAACTGGGGAGCCCCAAACTGGACACAGTATTCCAGGTGTGGTCTCCCCAGGGCAGAGTAGAGGGGGAGGAGAATCTCCCTAGACCTGCCGGACACACTTTTCTTAACGTCCCTCTTGGCCACAGGGGCACATTGCTGTCCCGTGGACAACTTACTGTCCACTGGGACTCCGAGGTCTTTTTCCAACTGCTTTCCAGCAGGACATCCCCTAATCTGTACTGGTGCCTGCTGTTAATCCTCCCCAGATGCAGGACTCTACAGCTGTCCTTATTAAACTTCATGATGTTCACCTTTGCCCAGCTCTCTAGCTTGTCTAGATCCCATTGGATGGCAGCACAGCCTTCTGGTGTGTCAGCCACCCCTGCCAGTTTCATATAATCAGCAAAATCACTGAGGGTGCATTCTGTCCCCTTGTCCAGGTCGTTGATGAAGATATTGAACAAAACGGGACCCAGTACTGATCTCTGGGGAGACCACTGGCCACAGGCCTCCAACTTGACTCAGTGCTGCTGATCACAACTCTCTGAACTCTGTTGTTGAGCCAGTTAACAATCCACCTCACCATCCAAGTGTCTATCCCACATTTCTTGAGTTTTCATATGAGGATGTTACAGGAAATAGTATCAAAATTCTTACTGAAGCCAAGGTATGACATCCACTGCTCTCCTTTCACCTAGCCATTTGTTCACAGTTTCATAGAAAGATATCAGATTAGTCAAGCAGGATTTCCCTTAGTAAATCCATGTTGGCTACTCCTTATAACCTTCTTCCATTTGGTTAGAAATGGCCTTCAGAATGAGCTGTTCCATCCCCTTTCTGGGGATGGAGGTGAGGTTGACTGGTCTGTAGTTGCCTGGGTTCTCCTTCTTGCCCTTTTTGAAGACTGGAGTGATATTGGCTTTCTTCCAGTCCTCAGACATCTCTCCTGTTCTCCATGATTTTTTCAAAACGATGGAAAGGGGCAACAACTTCAGCCAGTCTTCTAAGCACATGCAGATGTACCTCATCAGGGCGCATGGATTTGTGCATTTTTAGTTGCTCCAAGAGGTCTCTAATCCAATTTTGAATACTGAGCAGTTCTCTTGTGTCCCCCTACCTTCTAGAGCCCTAGCCCACTGAATATTTCTGTGTAGATCTTTAAAGAGGGCAAAGTTAGCTCTATTAAAGTCCAGGGTAGAGATTTTACTTGTTACCCTTTTTTCTCTAACAATACTCAACTCTAACATGTCATGGTCACTACAGAAAAGACTGCCCCTAATCTTAACATCCGCGACTGGACCTTCTTTATTTGTTAATACATGGTCCAGCATCACACATCTCCTCATTGGTTCTTCAACCACCTGCAGCAGAAAGTTGTCATCAATGCGCTAGAGGAACCTTCTGGACTGGTTTTGATTGGCTATATGATCTTTTCAAATAATATCAGGATGACTGAAACGACCCATGAGCACCAGGGCACGTGAGGCTACTTCCAGCTGCTTGTAGAAGGCCTCATCAACAACTTCTTCTTAGTTTGGGGGTCTGCAGTAGACCCCCACAACAGTATCTCTTATGTTTGTATGTCCCTTGATTCTTACCCATCAACTTTCAACACTATCATCATCTTCCCCTGGGTTAAGCTCAATGCATTCTAGTTGCTTACTTACATAAAGAGCAATTCCACCACCTCAGCTTGTCAGTCCATCCTTCCCTTTCTTCACAGCAGTAGCCATCTTCAGGTTCTTACTAATACATCTAATGGGAATGGCAAGGGGAGAGGGTAAATAAGCCACATAAGTGTCCCTAATCTAACCTCTATCTACTGATCTGCTCCACACACAACCCAGGTCTGTTTGGCATGATCATATGCTTGGATGTCCTCTACTGATCTATGTCCCAGTCAGCAGGATGCGCCAATCTAACCATTTGCACGGTTTATATTGAAAACAACCTAGTGAACCTGGGGAAATTATAATATGAAGAAGACAGTATGGCTGTGGTTGAGTTTACTGGAGCGGCTAAGAAAGTAATAGGACAGTTGACATATATCTACAGTAGAAGAGAAAAAGGGTTAATAGCAGGTGCAATGACCTTGTCTCCTCTCCCCCTGCCTCCACAGCTTCATCCAAATAACTTCTTCTATTAATGTACCAGGAGAAGACACTTCACATTTACTCCTTAAGATCAACCTGACAGCATACCAGCTGTTTCCATACTTGTCTTCCCACAATGGCATGAGTAATCCAAAGAGCATTCTCACTTTCTATGCCAGCAGCATGGTTACCTGCTGTTCATTCCCTCTAGTCTGGTCCCTGAGCAGGGATAGACTCTCTCTTTTATTTCCCACTCACTTTGCAAGCCAAAGGGTTTGATATCATATAAGCACAACTATTACCTCTATCTCATCCCTGAAGTTCTCATGCCAGGAAAATAGCCTCCCATCTCTCATCTCTAACATCACTGTTTCAAAGATACATTGGTCAGTTCTAGGTGCTGTTCCAGTACCTTGGCCTGAAGAAGAAAGTTATGGGCCAATATATATTTCAGCTGTCTCCTTAAATAGTAGAGCAAAAGTACAAGTATTGAATAACAGATAAACACAGTCAGCTGGGGGGAAGGTGCTCATGTCTTAGAGGCATCTATTGGTGTCCAAGAATGAAAGACACAAGTGCAAAGAGCATTGAGGGGCTATGAGTCTTGTATTCTTAAAAACCAAAACTCTTAGACAAAAAAAAAAAGAAAAAGAAATCACTACCTAAGACTTGAGCCAATCCTTACAGTTACATGTAACTTATCCGGGGTTGCACCACGTCACCTGAAGTCTGGAAGTCTGAGGAAAGTACACATAGTATCACAATCAATAGCTGGAAGGACACTTGAAAAACAGAATGACACATGCCACAAATTCTCTGCTGCATCTTGTGGGCTAACATCCGTCACGTTCCATTGTATCAGCTTGATGAAAGTTACGGGACCAGGATATTTGCAGTCTTACTCAACAGAACTTCCATATCATCATTCATCCGTGTCATCCCACCCTCTCCTCCTTTTTTGTTTTTCTTTTATATAGTCCTCCTGTTGTCTGTGCCATTCACTGTTTTCCAAGCAATTGTGTCTGTGTAGGTAAAAGGCCTGTGGGATTTGTTTGCCCTTCTGGCAAACCACACAGGCATGTCCTAAAATGGGGAGGCAGACTTCTGCTGTGTTTGCCAGTGCCGTACAACTGGCCTTTTTGAAATGCTACAAAATATTAAGAGAAATAGAGCAAAGGAGGATGGCAGTGCTCGCCAAATTGCATTTTCTGTCATATGCACACACTGGTCTGGATAGCCACTTGGGTGCACAAGTGAAAAGCTATTAGCATCGGGTTAGAAACAGGCATCCAATTTCCCCACCCACCCAGACGGAGAAAAATAGAACACCTCACAAGCAACAGTTTTCAGAGAGAAAAGGATACAAAGCAGAAAACAAAAGAGGGCAGGCTCCAATACCACCTCTTTTTTTCTTTCCCCTCCCTCCCCCCTCTCCTCTAGTGTCTAATCCATAAAAGAACCTAAATCTCATCTTAAAAAACCCCCTCTGCTCCTGGATGCACTTTAGAGACAATGCAGTATGAACAGAGGAAAGCACTGCAGTTAATAAAAAAGGACTTTCCTTTCTCATACTCTGTAATATATAATATCTAACATACCTAATAAATGGAGACAAAGCATAGAAAAGAAAGAAGGCTCGGGATTCAGAATATGAGGCATAGGTATACCCAAGTTGCTTTGAAGCTTTTGACTGTGTCCCTGGAGCTCCCTAAAAATATAGTAATAAACAAAATCAACACTAATAATACTGATATTGCTAACAGTAATAGTTTATCCTGCAGTAATACAGGAAAAGAACATAAAGTGGCCTTACCACACTCAGTTATAAGACAGTAGTAATAGCATAAAGGAAGTGATATATGATACAAATGAGCCATACAATAGGATGCAGAACAGGTAATGCTTGGTTTCTCTTCAAATAGGACTTTGCCAGCAGCAGGTCAGACATAGAAAAGATACTGATGGAAGAGACAAGGAAACACAGAGAGTCTCGGGAGGAAGCAGAAAAGAAATTAAATCACCAGCAACGGACATGGCAGGAAACTTTCAGCATTTTTACCCTCCACTTTCTTTGAAGAAAACGGAGGTATAGAATAGCACAGTAAAGTTCCAGCAAAATCCATACTGCAGTACAGTCACTATTATTATTACTGTTTAATAACACTTCCTCTTCAATACAGACACAGCCCTAAGACCACCAAACAGCATTTTGAAACACTTCAAAATCAGAACATGGCACAATGGCTATCAACTAAATGAAGGCACAAATGAAATTTGCAATAAAACATGTTGAAGCACTTCTGCACCCAGGAATTAATTTGCCACTGTGAAGTCAGTCCACTCGAAAAACTATTAGCTTGGGAAAAATGCCATGATGGGGAAGTAGTATAGCTTTAAATTTCAGGTGCCAAGTGATTACAGCCTCATCTGAACTGGGCCAAGGAAGCAGGGCTAGCACACCTTCTGCTGTGAAAAACACAAAGATATTAAAAGAACATAAGCACAGTTGGAATGTCAGTTCTACCATCTGTCTTAAACGTATCTTCAACAAGACGGTGCCACCCAACACCATTTTGAAGCCCTAATTTTGTATCAACTCTGAGATCAAGGCAAGGGTTTTAGTCACCCAGCTTTAATGGATTTGAATGGTAGCATCAGGATCCACCTACAGTCTCTAGAATGTCCTTCAGCTCCCTTCAAATGTACTGTAGCTTGTTGGGTGAAATAAGATTGCAGTCAAAACCAAATATAGCATCTAGTATTTATAATGGTAATCAACATGAAACTCGTGTTTACCTGTTTGTGGATTTTTTTGTTTATTTGTATGTGTGTGTGTCTGTGTGTGTATTTCTTTGTATTATTCAAGACCTGCCACAGAGAAGTGAAAGTCAGCATTTTACAACCAGGTTAAAGCAATAAAACCAGTAGTGATGGACAAAACGTAGATGAAAACAATGGTAGTAAGGTTGACAGTTATGCTTGCTCCACCAGTCTCCAAAAAGCTTGTTTAACTTGAGTAGACAGCTCATTACACTAACTCTATTCACAGAGCCAAGATCACTATGTACCAGAGGATAGTCAAGTAAAATTCTAATGGTCATACTTTTGAGTATGTGTCTATTCCTTTGTAAAACTTTGTTTGATTTTAACCCATTGGCCACATGATTTGCCTTTAGCAAAGCACAGCTGATGGCTCGAACAAGATCTGTGGTCATTTTCTTGTGGCACTTGATTTTAGCATAGATTAAAATCTTCACATCTTAAACCAAGTGGAGATTTTGGGACTTCAGCATTAAATAAAACTTCTTCCTTCATCTTCCCGAGAATGGTAGCTGTGAGAAATGAGAACATACTGAAAGTATGGAGATGACAACTGATGCCCAAATTATTAAATTGTGGAGGTTGCTGTTGAGTGAAAATTCAACCCACTTCCATAGAAACTGTTAATATTGATGTTAAGTCATCCATCTCATTAAACAGTTCCTAAAAACATAAAAGTTGCCACCATGTGTGGGAGTAAATAGTGTATGGGAGATATGGTGAGTACCAGAACCTCACACCACGAATTGTAAATACCATGCTCACAGTATGCAAGCATGACTCATTGATCTATCTGTAAGATGAATTACACCGATACTGAAATGAGATGGAATGTTACAGATCCTTAAAAGCACACAGAAACATCAAACATCACTTTAAACCAGGAAATGCTTACCCAGGCAATGGAGAACTTAATTATAACATAATCTCACCCACGTGTCAGGCAAATACATTTTTTCCAACGTTCTTGAATTCCTAGCAATTCAAACTAGTGCTCCATCCTAAGCCTCACTGATACTCAATGTACTCGCATTTGCTTTAGGAATTGCATATATGAACACAAAGCAATATAAACTCTTTATTTCTGAAATCTACCAAGATCCCAGAGAGGCATACATTGTCTACAGTTGCACAGACATTTCAGTGCGCTATGGAAGAGACGTATACAAGAGTGGAGCATGTCAGTAATACCTCACTTGGAACAATCAGCTATCTATGGTTGGGCTCTTCAATATCATCTCTGTACAGAAAGATGAGGTTTCTCTCGCAGCCTTAGCCACTGAGATTCAGACATCTACTCAAAGTTAGCTGCCTGGAATTCTTCCACTCTCAGTAGTGAATAGTAGCACTTTCAGAGTGAGTCAACCCATTTATCTAGATGGCATGATCTGCTCACTGGAAACACCTTATCCCTCTTTACTCACTGTAAGCAGAAGCAGGAAAACACCACTGGGCTAAAAATATAAGATCTTTTATTTTTATCCTACGACTCTATATCAAAAGAAATGCTAAAAACCAGCAAGTCCTTTGGCCCACTGTTTTTAAAGAAAGATGCATTATCTCCAAATACACCTTCTTCTGCCATCCTTTGCTATCACGTTATTGATCTCAAGTGACATCAGCTACATGCTTTCAAGTAATTATTTTAATCATCCATATTTGTCCCTACTTTTTGTAACCATCTCAAATACAGAAGTGTTTAGTTCTTAAAAAAAGTAAGTTGTGACGCCAATAACACCAAAATGAAGATCTATAGACTAAATATGTTAGAAGCTATCAAGGAGCTAGTGAGATGACAGTCCTCTGAGTAAGAGAAAGGTAGTTAATACACAGGTGTTATAAAATCCAAGGCAGCCTTGTTTTTACCTAGCAAACAAGTCTCTGAATCTATTGTGTGTCACCTCCAGCCTCCATAAACAGGAACTACAGCATTTGCCCATCTTGTCTTATTCAAAACACTAGGATAGAGAGATAATAACATTATGTAGTACTATTACTAGAATATTTCCCTGAGTTTGTTTTTTTAAATCCCACTTTTTAACGTACTGCATTCTTATTAGATTTTGATGCAGTCAGCACCAAATTCTAAACAGCAATAGTAAACCTCATGAATCATTTTGGCAAAATCTTCCTTAGAGTGACTTTGAAAAGGTGAGATAACTTTTGCTAGAGCTTCGTCTTTTCTGACTTTGAAAACTGGCACCATCAGACACTTAGCTACGTCCTTCCCGATTTGTAAACAGAAACATACTTACAGCTAACTTCTTACCTCTTGCAGTTTGAAACTTCAAAACATCACCTTCCTAATATGTGCTTCTAATTAAATTTCAGTCCCTAACCACAGCTGCTGTGATTCATGCATACCCTGCAAGGTTCAGTGTTAATTAATGAGGGCTCTTTAAATTCTCTGAGCCAGGGTGTGGGAGGGAAATAGGGTGTATGCAAGACATGAGGTTTTCTCACAGTTGGTTGTGGGGTGGTGCGATGCCCCTCTGGGAGGCAGCTCAATTACAGTATGCATCCAAACAAGAATGAAAATGGAGGTGGAGAACCGAGAACAAAAACCCACACAGTGTATTATTCATAAGCAAATATATAATTATGCAGTCTCATGAATTAGGAATCTACGCTTTTAAAGAAAGACAGAAAAAAATGTGTCAGAATGTTGCTTTGCACTGTATCGGTTTCATATTCTCTTCTTCCCATGAGAATTAAGAGAAAAAGTGGGACAAAGTCCACAGAATGCAGGGGCCTTCAGGCAATCCAGGGACAATTTCTGACAGGCACAAGCTGAGGTATTAATAAATTTCATGGAGTGTGGATTTCTACAATCCCTCTTGGGATTGCAATTCAAGGCTACAAATGACAGGATCCAGCAGCTCAGCATCTTTGCAGATCAGGATTTTCAAGGTGAGATGCTAGAGCTTTGTTAAATAAGCAAAGCAGTCAGTTTGGCTCTCATGCATGTGAGTTCACAAAGAATGACAATTATTATTACATATTTATTATTAACGAGCAAGGCTACTTAAGACACCACAACTCTGTCTTCACTTAAATGGCTGCCAGTCCAGAACACACCTACTTCTCCCAGACTGAAGCTTGCAGTAAAGACATCAGCATGTCTTCCCAGAATCAGTTTCATGTTTCGTCCTCTGAGGAGTTTAACTAATGGTGGATAATTTTTCCTATTAGTAGAAATTCTGCAAGGGGTTAAAAAAATACATACCAAAAACGAAGAAAGAAAGAAAAAAAAAAGATTTTTAAAGTAAAGGGGAAAAATAAAATTCAGTATCTATCTTTATCTAATGCTTACAGTTCCCTTGTCGCTGGTTTGGAAATCCCAACCTAGGAATACTCAATTATTTTTTTAATGAGTAAATAAGTACCAGATGATTTGATCATGACTTTTTCAAGCCAAGCGTTGGCTCTGCCTCTGCTGGGCTGGTCTGAGCTTGGTACTCCCTTTACAGTGGGCACACTCTAGCTGCTCATAGCATAAAAATACAGACAAGAAATCTGAAAGCAAAGCTGGCATATTGTCATAGGCTAAGCAAAATTTATTCACTGCCCAGATGTAGCTCTGAGTCAACCTCAGGAGGAGCCTTAGACAAACTTCTTCAAAATTTCCCCTAGGCAGATGTGACCATTCAATAAATATCCCCAAACAAGCGGTTTTCCTTTCTGTGGAGTCTCTTTCAGGCTACAGGTTCTCAGCTCTGGTTAATGTCTTTTGGATTTTAACTCTTGGCTCTTGCATAATAAATCCAGAAACTGCAGATATACTGTCACTAAAGCCTTTTTTATTATTAGGGATGGCAAATTGGAAGCAGCATGGTGTAAGAACTCACGTAAGGATAGCAAGTTTTCTTCTGTCTGTTTCTGTCTCCAACAGGTGACAGCTATCACCAATTACTTTTTAGCTAAATTAGTCATTGGCAACCCCTCTACTTCTCGCAGAAGCAATTATAATCTGGCTAGCCTGGTTTCTTTAAGATACAAACAATTTATTGATAATTAGAATTTAATAGACAAGAGAAAAACCTTTCCCTTCTTTTCTCCAGTTTACTCAGAACAAGGTATCCTCAAGTCTTGCCTGCTGGGAGAGTGGGATTTTTCTTTCAGCTGGATTGAAAGAAGAGTCCAGAAACTACATCAAGACTAGTGGTGCACGGAATTGCAGGTCTACATTGCTGACCCATAAATATTATAGCAAGAGATAACTTTTCTAGCTGAAATAGAGGAGGCCTGGTTTGCAGAGCCAGACCAAAAGTGCTTCAGTCCAATTCAGCTCTGTAGTTTGTGATGAAAATGTGATTATATTCTGACTTCTCCCAGAGTATAAGCTCATAACAAGATGGAGCCGTTGTCCTCCAGAACGTCTCTCTAAAACCTTAACTGCTACCCTTATTGGATTGTAATGTGAATGCATCCTTCTACAAGCCTCTGTGCCCCACCTGCTTTTTTTCTCCACAACAAATTCACTGCCTTTTTTGCACTTGTTCATTTGTTTCTGAAAAAGCAATCTTTTAATCAGTAATCTATTTCAGAGCTACAAGGATTCTGGAAAGAAGATGAAGGTTATGCAGAGAGAAAACCAAATTCAAAGCACTAGATCATATATGATAAGAGAAAACATGCATAGGTTGGAGGTTCTGCTTTGTCTTCATGTATTTTGGTTCTCTGAAATACTGCTGAATTTAGGCAGTTCGGATACACAATGGAGAAAATTACTTGTGGCTTCATCTAAGTCAGTTTTGGTTTTCTATACAAAGGCAAAAATTTTGCCCTTTATAGGACATAGGAGGAAGTTTTCTCACAAGTGATGTTAAGAACATACACGACTAATATGGAATCAACACAAACCCTTGTAACACTCACACAAAGTCCTACCTCTACCCACTCCAGAAAATTACTCAACAGATTTGAGGTTTGTCATTTGAGGTTTGCCGGAGGTGGAGAAAGTTGCTCTACCATAAACTGCAAAGTACCGATTTTGTCACATCCTTTAGAGCCACTAATATAGCATTTTACAGTGCCAACATTTATTTCAAATAAGTTGAAAACCCATTTAAAATAAACTGTGGCACCCACAGGCCTGAGTATATAACTCTGCATTTGTATGTGCTTGTCCACAGCACTCAGCAGCAAGAGACAAGAGAGCCTTACCTTGTCCTCCCACATGCCTTTGATGTCACACAGCTTTTTTTTTTTCAATGTGGAGGGAAAGTAACATCAGCTCTGGAATTTTTTTTTCTTCTGAAGCAGTGAAGCTGCTGAACAGACAAATCACCAGGAAACAGCCCCCAGGCAAATGCTCTATTATCCCTCAAGACAAAGGCAACAAAGAACTGACAACTCTCTATATAATGCAATTATTTCCACCTTTTAAAGCCATGTCACAGTATCCTATGCCACATTTCATCTGGCCATGAAATTTGGAGGATGCAAGGCTGTTTTCTAGTCTTCCCTCGGGATATGTACCTCCTGCTTCATGTGACCAAACGGCCACTACAATTACAAAGGGAGATAAAACCATCCCAGACTAGAGAGGTCTCCAGAAAATCCTAGAAACTGATCTAATGCTTGTTTGAGAACAACTACTCAAAAGATTGTTTGTCATTCTTTAAATAGTCTCCACGATGCTGTGAAATAATAAAAAAAATAACTGTGTTACTGAAAACTCAAAGAGCAAATTCAGTGTGTAACAAGCCCATTGAAACCTTGGTCTCTTCATACAAATACCAAGAGATAATGAGTTTGTTTGCTTCTGGAACGCTATCCTCATAGTATTTATATTTGGAGAGAGGGTTGTAGAAGCAATGTAAAGACTACCTAAGGAACTGAACAGTTGGCTTCCCTCCCCAAATCACTAATGGCACTTCTTCATTCAGATCTGAGCTCATAATGCTTAGAAGATCCTTCTGTCAAAGTATGATTAGGATTTACCAAATCAAAACTTGCTCTAGATTCAAAATGAACAAGGCCATAATACCATGTGCAAAGACATTAAAAGCAGAAGAAGGTAAACTCTTCCAACCTTTGGTCTTAAAGATATGTTAATGATCGCAGAATTGAGTGGAGTTACGACTTCGTCCCATTACCTCTTTTTTCAGCTGTCAAAACGTAATGATTTGTAGTTTTATGAAATTGCTACTTTTAGAACACGAAACAAAGGCATGCACAAGAAATGTAATAACATAGTACCTAATTCATCAGTAAGTTTTAGTTCTGTAATCAATCACCTTCAGTACAACACCCCTTAAGAACTGAATATTTCCCATTTATAATCTTTAGCCACAAGGATGTGCAAAACTTTGCAATACATCCTCTGCAGCTGTTGACTATAATGATTATGCAGTGTTTTCTCCCTGCAAGTTTTAAAGGCAGCAAATATCAAAGTCATCCATGCTTTCTTATTAGAACATTGGTCCCTAGACATTCAAAATATTTTGTTTCTCACTTGCCAGTGACTTAGATAGAAATATATATGCAGACATGCACACATACATATTGTGTGTGAACACTACATATTTTTGTTTACAATCTTTAATCCATGTAAACAATCCTCAATAGGTTGAAAAATACTGGTTTTACATTCCAATCTCCCCTCTTTCTACTGGGTTTACAAAACTTCAAGTAAGTCAAATTATGCTGATAAATTCTCTCACTTATTACTGAGGACCCTAATATCTATGTACAGATTGTTAAAAAATTAATTCCTTTCAGAGACTTTGGTGAGAACAAAATTAATCAAAGCAATAACTAGATTTTGGCTGAAATTAACATTCATTTACTTTATTGAAAGCTATGCAAATCCTACAATCTCCTCACCCCTCACCTCTTAATAAGACCACTACTCCATCAAACCACAACTTTTTACAAAACTAACTTTTTCATGCACAGGACAAAATTGAGAAAAATAATTTGAACTTTCTTCCCCCTCAGCTACCCAGAGTTCCTTCTGTGTAGTCCAAATAGTTATGCCATGAAATAACATTCAAACACTGATTTTTGTAATTAGTCAGTTAAGTTCTTTCCTGGCAATACCAGAAAAAGACACAGAAGTCATATTTTGCTTGTCAAGTTCTGGAAAACAATACACTCTTCTATTGTTGTCTGTCAGCTGAAGAACATGTTTTCTATTCTCTTTAATACAGTTACCCCAAACTACTCAATGCTGTGTGTCTCAACTTTTTGGAGATCTCTTCACGAGCTAGTTTATCTTTCTAAGTGGTCTGAAAACACATGCACAGCAACATTTTTGTTCTATTTAATTGGATGCATTTTTAAAATGTTGTGGAGTAGTCACTTTGAGACTATAACAGCTAATTGCCTTTGGTTAAATCTTCATGAACCTTGTCGGCCTTGTAGTTAGAGTCTGCCCACAGTCTTGATCTTCAAACTATCTAAATCTCTGCCTGGTCTTTTTTTTCTTTTTTTTTTTTCTTTTTAATCTTGAATTGTGAAATTCTGTCATTACTTTTACCATCTCTGGTTGTTTTACAGTATTTTCCATTTCTGTCAAATTTCAGATGGAAATATTGTCCACTTGAGATACAAGCCCCGTTCTCTGCCAAAAGGTACAGGTTTGTCTTACCTTAAGTGTACTGAGAGCCTTGCCAAAGGTGTTGTATTTGGGGAGTCGCTGGTTTCCACCAGGCTGTAGCTGCTCTGCTAGGCTTTGTACTTGGGGCTTGAGAAGCCTGTAGGTTAGCATCTTTTAGGTTGTTAACCTAGCAAATGCCAGGTCCACCCCTAAACCATGTCCCTAAGCACCTCGTCTACACATCTTTTAAATACCTCCACGGAATCTGCTGGAGTGCTTTGTACAGCCTGTGCTGCATGCTGACAGGTGTTACAACAGAGACAACTTCCCAATCCATCAGGAGAAGATACATGATTCTGTTTGCTACACAAAATAAAAGCACCGCAGCACAGAAGGGAGATGGGAACCTCTGCACAAACAGGTTTTGTGTGATGTCCTGTGGGGAAAATGTATCTGGAGTCCATCCAGTGCTGCATGAAAACAAGGTTTCCAGGAGCTGAAGGAATGGAATATTTACTCACTATCTATATTCCTCTTTTTACTTTATCTTATTGAAAAGGCTATTTTATTAAGCCATTTGTTGTTTGGCCTTCTTACTGACACCCAGAAAGAGCCTTGCTCTTCCAGTCTCACTCCCCTTCCCTGATGCAGAACATGCAGCTCATCCAAGGTGTCCGAAAACTTGCTAGAATGAAATATGTGAAAAAGTACCAAGTACTTTTACCTTCACCCACAACATCAGAAAATACTCCTCTAAAAGATCTATTTGTTCCTCATACTACGAGAATACTTCATTAATTGACATGACAAATACAGTCTGGGAAAACACAACACTAATCAATAAGCATCGGAATGATTGATATAAATTGAAAGCTTTGCAGCATCAGTTGGCATTTATTTCATAGCTATGTTATTTGTCATCTGTTGTTCTTCAGGCCAGGGTTCTTTAGCAGTATCGGCAACTATTCATAACTCTGTCAGTATGTCAGAGAGTCCTGTGTCACATATGGCCCATGAGGTGGTCCTGGGTGGAAGAGTGGGTGCTCCACAGCATGGAAGGGTTTAAAGTGACACCCTTACTCAGCATATTCTGAAATATTGTGGCTGCTATGCACTTGGTTAAGCAGTTTTTTGGATTATGTTATCTAGTTTTAACTAAACTATCGCAAAATGAAAAAGTGGTTTAAAAAGATTCCTGCGAAGAAGCCAGAGATTGAGGAAAAGAATGATAACGAAAGTATAAGTAAACAACAAGAAAACAGTAGAGCTGATACTTCTTTACACCTAGGACAAAACTCTTCATCAGCCATATTATGAGGTAAAAAAGTGACATTCTAATCAGATTTGACAAGAACTAGGCCAAAAAACTTTTGAAATCATCAAGATTGCTTGAAATACAGATTTTCATCCATAGTCTTAACAATTGAACCTTGCCCTAAATGTCTACCATGCCTCGAGATATTAACTAATGATAGCATAAAGCTACAATTACCAAGATATTTTAAAACTAATCATCTAGAACACAAAGCCAAACTTCTAAAATTTTTCATTAAGTTTAAACTCATGCAATATTCAAACCAGCCCTTTACAAGACTTAATAACAATTCTTTAGCAGTTACAGATTTCTTACCTAAAACCAAACACACAACCGCCTCCAAAAAGAAACAAAGATCAAAAATAAAGAAACTCCAACACCAAAAAAAGACCTGTTCCTTCTGCTACGGCAAAAATGGCTGCACAAATACATGGAAAAACAAAATGGCGACAAACTAAAATGTTTTTCTTTGTCAGCAAATACTGCGGGAAGATACATAGGAAACACTGGTGAGGATTTGAAGAAACAAGCGTTCAAGCAAATTACACAGTGTGGGCGGTTTGGTTTGCTCTGCAGTTTGATAAAAGTGCAGATGTTTCTAACATGTCTCAGCTTATGGTATTTGCTAGTTTCTGTTTTAATAATGAAATACAGGAAGAATTGAGGGTTTTTTATGAGCCGCTAAAGTAAAGATATACCAGATAATACATATTATCAACAATAAATTACTTCTTTAATTAAACTAATGTTTTATGGAAAAGCTGTGCATGTATAATCACTCATGGACAGGATGCTTTGACTGGAATAAAAAAAAAATGCATTTCAGGTTGAGGTTGCAGAGGCAGCACCACACACGAAATTGATTCACCACATTGCTGACACACAACCTGTTGCAGCAAAAATGTTGGAGCCAGAAGTGCTCTAAGTGTTACCAGACATCACTGATATGGTTCAATTTTTAAAAAACAGCAGAATTTTTTACAACACTTTGTAATGAGATCGGGTGGGGAGTTTGCCGGGTCTCTTGTAGCAAAGTGCTGTCCAGCCTAAGGATGCGTTACTTTTTTTTTTTTGCTTGTTTACAAGAAGACAAGCGTTCCAACTTGCTGACCTTTTGGGGAATGACACGTTCCATAGCAGATACGTTCAAGAAATAAACACTCTTAACCTGTCCCTTAAAACTAAAGGGGTGACATTTTGAGTGCAATAAAAAAAAAATTTTTCAATACCATTTCTAATCTTTATCTCAACCTTTTTTAATTCCTATTTTTGTGTACATTTTACAATACACACAATATAGTAGTACAACAGTATATGTGTAAATAACCCCATTGTATAGTAAATAGCCACACATATATATATGGGGTGCAAGCTCAAAAAGTTTTTACTGATAAGGATATGGGATTGAAGACATTTGTAGATCACTGCTGTAACATAGGTAGGTCAGCAGCTGGAGAGTGGCAGACAGTCTATAACATAGTATAGGATGAAGATTGGTTAACAGCGTAAGTAGAAATGGCATAAAGTAATGCCAAAAAAAAAGAAGAACTAGGAAATAGCACCTTGCAGACAGCCTGCAGGAAATAGTTGATCGAGCTGGTAGAGCAGATGGCAAAGATCGGCCTGTGATTGAGCTGAGGAGGAAGCAGGGTTAACAGGCAGTGCAGGCTGGCAGAGCAGGAGGAGTAGCCTATGGCGTGTGCTTTATGCACTTGGAATCACAGACATTCATACATCAGCTCTGAAATGCAGCTAAAGCTGCGCTGCTTGCGATGAGATGCTCCTGAAGTACATTACTACAAATGTCCTTTGCTCATGTGACATGATGGCTTTATCTCTGCATATAAACCTTGTAGCTGCTGGAGGGGAAATAAAAAGAAGCTGCTTCTTTCTGAGCAGTTAGAATCACATTTCTAAGGTGTACCATTGCCTCTTTGGTAGGTCCTTGTAAGAGCTCTTAGGAATGATGACTGAGCTTAAAATACTCCATTGTAAACTGCAGAATTCCATCATTAAATCTAGCAATCAAAGTTCCACCCATCATCCATCCTATGTTAGTAGCAATACTTATTACCAGAGATACGAAGCTGCCATATTCCTGCCTCACAGCTAACCTTTGTTAAGAACCACAACTGTTTACACACAATTGATCCCCTTACCACTGTAAATGCACCTTGCCCTCAATGAACTTTATCTTATCTGACAAAAAGAAAAAAAGACTAAAAGAAATCAAAGACTGAGAATCATACAAGAACAGGATGTAGTAGAATTAAGGACTGTTTGTAGGAGTGATTTGCACAAATTTGATCTAAATACACCACCATCTATATAAAAAAAGATGGGTAGTTGTGTTTTTTTTGTTTGTTTCCCCCTTTTGAATATTCCTTGAACACTCTTGATTAGACACCAATCTTATTTACAACAGAGCAAATTTTCAGTGCAGCACATGCTTTGTACAGCAGGAGGTATGAAGCAAGATCCAAAACTGGCTATATGTTTTTAAGTTAAGTTTTTCTAAGTGGGAAAAAGATTATTAAACCCAAAATTTCATAAAACGAAATAAGAATACAAAGAATTCAGAGGAAATGATTGGAAGCTAGTTTAATATTCGATTCTGTTTGAGGCTGCTAAGAGCAACAAAGTGTAAGAACTGTTGTATTCATGACAATGTAAATTGCAAACAATAGTCAAATACAGTAATTAAATGGATGAAGCAGTGAGACATTTCTTTACTGCTTTCATTCACCAGCTACCTGCTTGTACACTTTTGAGCTGTCTGGGACAGCAGCTTTACCTTTGGAATTAAAGTTGGTTTTATTGCATAGCATGAAAAACTTGATAAAAATAGCCTTCCTTGATTAGGGCTGCCACGACAGTCTGCTCCCCTCTGCTTGGTGAAAGCTCCACTATAACACTAAACACCACCAAAATACAGGAAAAAAAAAAATCCATAGCTCGGGACAGGTGAAACTGCTTCCATTTCCCATTAATTGTTTCCAATGGGGGGGTGTTACTAGTTCAGCCTTGTCTGGCTTTGACCCCGCTCCTCAGTTTTATGGTAACACAGTCATTGCTATCTGAGACCTATGGGCTTGTCGCTTTGCAAACTGGCTACTTAGACCTTCCAGGTTAAAACATCAGAGATGCCTCTCCCTTCCCATTGAAGCTACAAGATCACTCCCATCAGAAAGGAGTGGTAGCACCTCTGGGAACATCCCGTGCCCTTTACTATCTTCTAGGTCTTCTAGAGGCTCAGTACTAAGCCAGCCTTGTGACACACCTCTAGTTTGTTCCTAGTTGTTCATCAAAACATGGGTTGATTAATAGCAGCAAAGGTTCTAGAGGCAGAGAGGGCTCTTGTATTTACACATAGTCCAGTTCTTTCTCTTTTATATGTCCCCCCTTTGGCATTATTTGACATTGAGCATTCAAACAAAAAAACCATGACTTGCTCAAAACTCTGTTCCACCTTTTAATACATCCAACAACCAGAGAAGAGCACATCCTCCTCTGCATTGAAAATGAAAGCACAATACTGTGCTTGCACCCTTGAGCCATTCCTTCTGGTTAAATCTACTTCATCTACTCCAAGCAATTTTCTTCAGTGCAGTCCTCAGAGCAGTCAATTGCAAGATAACAGCTAAAATTTACAGGTGGTTAGTAGACAGACCTTTCTGAAGAATGACACCCTTGCTCTTGGAACAGAACACAATAAATCTCGAATACCATGATGTTGTAATCGTAGGTAAATCTGACATTAGGTAGGTATTAGACTCATATGAGATGGACAAACATCTTCTGGACATGTGGTTATCTTGCCACTGTACTACCTTAAGTTTTTTCTAACATACAGCTTTGTGAACATGACAAGAACTTATCAGCTGAATTATGTAAATTCTCCTCATGTAAATGCCCAATTGCTATATGAAGCGACTCTAATAGTTAAATTTCCCTGCTCAGTATTCAGTACATTAAAATTTCTGTTTTATGATTTGTTCATTAATGGCACTATAATAACTCAGCACCTCATCAGCTGCTCTAAACAAGCATATTTTTAAACTAAATAATAAATAATTCATAAATATTTATAATTAATAAATTAGAGAGCAGAAAGATCAATTTTTGTGCATGCTGTATGAAAAGGACATTCCATTAAGGTATCAATTGGCCAGAATATTAAAGAGAGTTGCATATTGGTAGAAATGTAATGCCTTAAGTCCAGTCTCTTCTTGCATCTGATTCTGCCTCAAATTTTTACATTATTTACACTGATTCAGACCTATGTTTCTACTAGATCTTGCCTACTTACACTTCAGCCTGATCCCAGTCTAGCCTTCTGGCCAGCTGGTACACGACATTTAGCCTTCTTCCAGATCTCTGGGCAAAAGGTTACTGGATTATCTATTTGAATGTTAATATGTCTGAAATGGAGCTCCCTTTCACTATCACTAAAGACTTCTTTCTACATCCTTTCCTATCACTTATAGGACTGTAAGAATCAGAATGAAGTGTTCCTTATACTGTCTTTGGCTATGCCTAAGTTGGGCTGCTTCCTTCTCTACATCTACTTGGAAATACCTCCTCCAAGCTTACCTTTGGACCACTATTAAAATTGCCTTCCCTTCTCAGTTAATACAAACCTTTCCCCTACAACTTTTCTGATTGCTTTCTCCCTCTCCTTTTTGTTTCTTTTGTCTTTTCCAGAGCAGCACAAAATGCTTGCTCTAGGACTAGCTTTGTAGGTCCTATCCTAACTATATTCTCTTGTTAAATTCCTCTGCCAAGTTCTCATTTCTTCCTGAAAAAAAATGAACAAAAGAACCCACACTCCTGCAAGTGTTTCATCTCTACAGTTCTTCAGCTTGTCCCATTTATTTCATCTCATCTAATACTTAACACTATTATACTGCTCTATTCCATTCCTCCACTTTCCAGCTTTCAATGCCATTTTCTATTGGTTTTCTCTTACATATAATTTTGTCTTCTTTGACATCCAAAAAATCAAAAATACAGCTAATTACTATTGTCAGGAGTAGAAAGGTCATAAACTGATTATTTGACCTGCTTAACCTTCATAAGTCTGCCATCCACTATGAAAATTAACTTAAAGTCTGGATGTACAGAATATCATATAAGATGTTAGCAAAAAGCCAAGAGTCCTCTGCCTTGCAAGTGCAATTTTGTCATCCTGCTCCAAAAAGGCAACTATTTGTCTCAAGTTTTCTACTTTGCTATCCAATACCTAAATACTCTTAGGAGGTACCGTGTAATAGCTCTTTTCACTCCTCAAACCCACAGACTTTGCATTCTATAGATACAAGAGTCCATCATTGAAAGGCCAGCATCTCACAGATAATTACATGACAATTTTTCCATACACTGCAACACAATATGCAGTAATTCAGGGCAGGAAGTAAAGAAAATTCCTTTAACTGAATTCAGAAAGAGGGTGATATTACTTCTAGGCATGGATGTACTGGGATACCAAAAGTAATATCCTTTTTTTCTGACTGTCAAGTTTGGACGGCAACATGTGGGCAAGAAGGTCAGCCAAAGCAGCAGTAAAATGCCTGTAGCCTACATTTCCTTCTCCTTCTACTTCCTTTTAATTCCTTTTGTCCTCTCTGCTGCTACTGTGGAAGAAAACCAACCAACTCACAAATATGAAGATATGCATCCAATGTGCAAACAGTCATCTGCCATCAGGTACTTTAATGGATTTTCTTCTGCCCTTGATTCTTCTGACTGATAGTACTAGACTTAACTTACTAAATTTTTAATTACTAACTTGCTTGGCTTCTATACATCTGTAACTCACCTTGAAACCACCTAGTTTTGTACCATGGTAAGGTTAAGCCCCTATGACTGCTCATTTTCCCATCTCTCACTTTCTAAAATGATGTGGTCTAAAAGTATTTATTTTTTTTAAAGAAAGATCCAGTGGCTCCATTTGCACCTCCTATTTCTTGCTTAAAAGAACACAGGATCATGGCTGCCTTACTCCTCCCAGATTACATCAGCAAAAATATTTTTATTATATTTTTATTAAAAAAGGGAAGAAAACAAACTCATGCAACAGTTCACATCCTTTGCTAACAGCATAGGATATTTTAGACAGCACGGTTTTTGCAAGGCCTGTAAGAGCAGAGCAAAAGAGGAACAATATCATACAGTCTTAAGATGTCTCCTTAATAACCAGAGATGGAAAGATGCCAGCAATATCCAGACAAAAGAAAACCACAAACAGTCGCATAATAACTGCATGGCTGGCAGTGTCTTCAAAGTACCTTAATTAGCATCTGTTCAGGTCCCAGCACAGAAATATCCACAGCATGAAGACACTACCAGCTGTGATCACCAGTACAGTTCTGTGAACAAGCCTGAGAGACATTCAGCCTGCTTCTTAATCTCTTGAGGCGTAACATCACTCACATAGTGGACGCAGGGAAGGCAACGGCTGTAGTGTATCTGGTTTTTAGTAAGGCTTTTGTTACTGTCCCTTCACAGCATCCTTCTGGACAGGTTGTGCAGCTGTGAGACGAGCAGGTACACAGGGCACTGGGTGATGAACTGGCTGAATGCCAGGGCTCAAAGTGTTGTGGTGAATGGGGCTGCATGTGGCTCATGACCAGTCACCCGCAGTGTTCCTCAGGGTTCAGTTCTAGAGTCAGTTCTGTTCAAGACATCCATGATATGTATGCAGGAGTTTAATGCACCATTATCAGATTAGCTGATGATACCAAACTGGGAGGTGCTGTTAGCTGTATTGAGAGATAAGAGGCCTTGCGGAGGCATCTAGATAGACTGGAGCACGGGACAATCATCAGGAAATTGAA
>NW_009717467.1:111610-134597 GCF_000703405.1 Apaloderma vittatum | reverse complement strand
ATTTTATTTTATTTAGTTTTATTTTTACTTTATTTTATTTTTTCTTATTTTATTCTTAATTTTACTTCATTTTACTTATTTTTACTTTATTTTTATGTTCTTTTTGTTTCATTTTAATATTTTATTTTAGTTTACTTTATTTCCTTTTACTTTTCTTTTGGCTTGCCCCCAGTACATCTCAGTCACCGCCAGAGCTTTCGGGGCTGGCCGCGTGCCCCAGGAAAGGTAAAGCAAAGGATAGATGTAGGGGCTTCAGAGCTTTTGGGACAGTCACAAGGTGGGGGAGTGGAGAAGGCTCCTTCTGGTTAATGAAGTTTATTCATAGCCTTAATTCCGGTTTATTGACTTTAGGTATAACAAGTTGTGTGGTAACTGTTAAGGGAGCACCGGGCAGTTTTTTCCTAGAGGATATCAGATTCTGTGTTATTATTATACATGCACTAAATCTCCATTAAAAGGCTTTCTCTTTCAAGGCTATGCCAGATAGAAGGGTGCTTCATCTTGGTTTCCACATGGGGTATTATCTGTTTTAAACGCCCTGAAATAACAGTTGCCTTATTTGTCTCCCACCGAAAATATGGTGTCTTACGAACGCCTTGTTTTTTTGGAAGGAGAAAGACATAAATTGAACTTTTGTGACTGCGGTATCAGTCATTAGTAAAGCTGGGTTCAAATGTGCACTCTCTATAGAGCCTGGCCACGGTCTTTCACAGTCTAGCAAAATGAGGAAACTACAGGATGGAAACTCAATGAGCCTAACTATTCTGCTTCCTTTTATTTTTTTTCTCCCTTTCGTATAAATCACACTCTTTTGAAGCCACTGCTTTTCTTTTGCGGGCACAAACCCCTCATCTTTTAAAGTCTGTCTTTCAAGCTAATTGTTTCAACAGGCCAAGCAACTTGCAAAAGACAGCTCCAGCCTATCTCTATATTGTGTCCCTAGGAATGTTTATAAGAGAAATATACGTTTATACAATAGACTCGACTGTTCAAAGGCCGGCTAGAGAAGGAATATTTTTAATGAGCCTGGTTAAAGGGGTTGCTCAGTGCCTCGGAGGAAGCGTTCGATGCTCGCAGTGCAGAACTGCTGTGGCGGGGCCCAAAGCTGGTGGCAGGTATTGGATGGGCTCCCAAGGATTTCAGTGGCCTTTGAATGAAGGACTTGGCGACAGATATAAGAAGTTGAAAAGTGCAAGCAGCAGCACGGAGGAATAAAATGGAGAGCGGCAGGACAGATGCAAGCGAAGAGCAGTGATGTGTGAGCCTCCGGAGGTGCTGTTTATGTTTGTGAGGAAGGTCTGTGCTATTAAGTTTCAATTTGACAGTGCATTTTAACAAACATCTTAGAGAAATATGTTTGCAGGCAGGATCGGAGATGCCCACATCTTTGACTGTAGTGAAGCATCAAGTGAACCTCAGGGTCTTAGGGAGATCTGGCAAACCTGAACTTAGAAAGAATAAAAATGATCAGGCAAGATTTTGCACTGTTTTTGCAAAGGCAGTGGAGTAAATGATGTTGTTCTTGTGGAATTTCTGACCTATCTGAAACCAAATCTATCTGATTCTTATGTGTATTTTTTAGCCCACTTTTCAAATCCCAGAAATCCACAACCCTTTTAGGAAAGTGTTCATATTTTTATTTTTAATAACTCATCGCTAGATGTTTTAGGACCTGATCCCACCACTCTTCTGGCAATGGTCTTTACCCTTGTTGTTGAGGCCTGTGCTCTCAAAGCCAATATGGACCTAGATACGTGAATCAGTATGGTAAAATGTGGCCCTGTAAATGTAAATGTAAAACGTTAGCTCCAGTAGGCAGGCTATGTGTCTGTTTTAGCTCTCAGCTCCATTAATATGTCCATTACTTAAATGAGTGAGATAGCAGGCCTGCCCTAGAGTAACAACTTCCCTGCTACCCCATTACAGGGGCCCTCAATGTCTTGTGTCCCCCCACCCCCAATTCAGCATCCTGTGGGATGTGGGATAAGGCTGCCAGTGACACAGCCACAACTTATTTCCAAGGAGCAGGGTTTTCTAAGTGTGTCCACTAGATAGCACAATAAACTTCCTTCTTTTCCTGTTGAAAAACTTTCTCTCCCACCCAGAGAGCCATTAGCTCTTCAGTCTCAGAGTAATGGTGCTTCAGAAGGAGATCAAAGTTTCTCAGATAAGTGTTCCTCTACACAATGTTACCGACACTCCACTTTGTAAACAGGCTTCTTTTTTATGGTTAAGGAGGACATATAAACATGCCAAGTAAGATGGATAGACTGTCACTTTTTCTTTTTCTTTTTCTCTTTGTGTGTGTGTGTGTGTTAACTGCTCAATGAGTATCATGGTTGGGTTGTGCTGATACCATTGAACATGGTCTGTCTTTTGTGTAAACAGAGGAAGAAAGGAGAATGGTAAGAAGTAATCCCAAGTACAGTTTTCTTACTGGAGTTACTGCAGCTCCAGTCCCACTTTCTACTCCCTTTGATTAAAAACACAATGTTGTGTCCTCCTGAAAGATTATGGAGATGTCAGCACTCAAATCCATGTGCTTGGATCCCTGCTTGTATGGACATGTTAGACCCAGGTTCTGCTTTAGGACCTGAGCTGAATACTATAAAACCTAAAAATGAGGCTGCTGCCTCAGTTAAATTTTCCAGACTGTCTCTGTCCCCTCTAGTTTGAAACAAAAAGGAGTGTGAGGCCCCTCCAAAGGCCTCTGGGAAAAGCTCGAGTCTCCCGTTAGGGACCATATAGAGAGACTAGTCCCTACTGTAGAGCAAGTCAGTATGTCTCAATACTGATGAAGGAAGGGCCAGCTACAAACAGCTGATAGGAAACCCAAGAGGTGGAAGGAAATGTTCCAGCTGAAGCAGTGTGAATACCTCCTGTAAAAGGTGCAAGACACCTTTTATTCATCTGAAAAACAAGAACACAAATTTGAGTTTTGAGTCTATTTAAAATTAAGTGAAATCAGCAGCTGAGATGCTCCCATTCTTGCTCCTTAGGGATGCAGGGTCTTGCAAATCATAGACTGGCCTAGGCTGGAAGGGACCTTAGAGATCGTTTAATCCAATCTCCCTGCCATGGGCAGGGACACCTCTCAGGCAACACATGGGGACTGAACGGTGATTGAACCGGTGACCTTGGTGTTATCATCACCGCGCTCTAACCGACTGAGCTAACCAGCCCCCTAAATGTAAATTTGACTCTTCCAGCTGAAGAATAACACATGCTGTGGCCTCTGCTCATGTCTTGTCATCTAGGGAACTAGTCAGTACCATCTCCTGAAGCTTGATTAGCATTTATGCTTCGAGTAACTGTGTCATGCATTACCTAATGCTGTATATAATGTAAAAAAAAAAAAAAGCAAAATGTGGAAAAACTCACCACTGCTCCTTTCAAGCCTCCGGTGTGCTTGTTGCATTTCTACCCAAACTGTAAGCTCCTGGGGCAAGGACTGTGTGGCAGCTCTAAGCAATGCCCCCTTGTGGTGTGATCTCCCAGCACATTTAAGGAAGGTGCAAAGTGTCTGCTCGCACCTCTCCTTTCAAACTGTGGATTGGAGATGTCTAGATCTCTGACTTAAGAAGGTGGTGACAAGGCCTATCTTGTCTTTCACCTTGCAGAGCTAACTATAGAAGTGTAATGCACATCTTCAAAAACAGATGACACGAGGGGTTTTCCACGACAACCTTTCAAACTAAAGAAGAAAACCTCTGTTACTGTGTTGAAAACACTCTTAATCACAATGCACAAGCTCCCTCTGACATGAATGTGCTGCAGCTTTACTAGTTAGACATCCCTGAGGGTTATTGTTACTGTAGTGGCACCTAGAAGCTGCAGCCGTGGGTTTGGACCTCGACCTCCTCTTCACTTCAGAAATACAAGCAAAACAAAACTGAGCCAAAAGATGTCACTCAGAAAGAGTGAATATGGACAGACCTTTTCCATTGCCTTTCCTTGGGGAACCCAAGGTAAAAGTGAGACAGGACTAAGCAGTGGTCTCAGCTCGGTGGTGGCTTGGTCACTGCCCTGGTCTCGTAACCACCCCAGCAGAGAGGTGTGTAGGAGAGCGATGGGGAGATCTGCAGCTGGCTGTAGCGAAACTCACCCTAAAGGGCCATGCAAGTGTTACTTAGGATGCCCGTTTGTAACACAGCTTTGCTTATTTTTCTTCAAGGAAAAGATTTGCCTGTTTCCAGTGGGAGAAACAGTGGTACTACCAGCCTACCCACCAGCCTCCTACAAACCTGTTACCTTCTTTTCTTTTTCCTGCCCTTTTGCATCCATAGGCAAGACTGTCTCAGATCTCATCTTAAAAGTGCTGCAACTGATCCATTAAATAGCTTCTCATGGACATTTTTTTTCAACTCCAAGGAGTAGAGTTGCTGAGTGAGAAAGGCATGAGCCAGGCTCTCGCTGCTGGGACTTCCTCCAGACCAGCTTGCAGTCCTAAGAAAAATGAGTTGGATGGTCTCTTCTCCGTCCCCAATGAGCAGCAGCAGTAGATCACTTCGCGAAAATGAGCCACGCGTAATTTGGCACCATTGACAGAAGACTCACTTGCAGCAGCTTGAGGCCTTGCAGGCTTGAGATAATGTGCTGCTAAAATCACCTCTTGACCCTAACCCAGGAGGTTCCTCCAGGTCACAAGGGAAGAGGGGGTTAGCAGGCCTCTGTGAGATACCTTGATAAATGTACAAGCCCCTACAAGTCAGCCTGGCATCCCCACACTGGTGTGAGGTGCTCTGTTTATCACAGTAAGAGGAATATGTTTCCTGGGTTGTCTTAGAGGACTCCAGCCTTCTTATTTAAGCTGATGTCTCCTTTTTCCCCTCTGGTGTAGTGAGCCCACTGTAGTGAACTGGTGGCCCTGATAGAGCGCAGAACCAGGCTGCACGCATCTACTTGTGATGGAGCTGGCAGAGAAAATCGGACACTGGGACAAACAACCATAAATCAGGACTGTCCTGATTAAATCAGGCATGGCTGGCAAGTAAGTTATTAGCCGCCTGTGAAACTAATTGTGATACTGATACACTCAATTTTGCTGTGTCTTTCAAACACTGGTTGTGATGGGAAACAGCTGTTAGAACCCAAAAAAAAAAAGAAAAGAAAGGGAAAGAGAGAAAGGGAAAAAAAAAAGAGAGAGCGCTTACGATTCAGAATCATAATAAAGTCTGTCTTCTCTATTCCCTTACACAAAAGCTCTTAGATTCTTCTATTCTCCTCTAGACAATTACTCCCAGCAGGCAGGGTCACTCAGGATGAGCGCACTATTGCATTTAAAGTTCATCTACTGAAGGGGGGGGGAAAGGCAGAGAAAGGAGAAAAAAAAATCTTCCCATTAATGCGTTAAAAATTGGCAGGTTTAAAATGGGTTAGAAATTCAGGTTAAAGTGAAAAAAGAATACAAATTTTGTCACACGGCATCAGTAGGAGAAAAGATTTTGTTCAGTGTTATTGTCTGACTGAACACTTCCTTCACCATAACATCACTGCTAGGATATGAAAGCTGGTGTTTATTTGATGCCTGGACTGGGTAACTGTTATGAGTGGTTAGCTTAGAAAAAAAAAAGGATGTTTTGAAATATGTCAGAAGGAGAAAGGGCGTGATCCTACTCTGGTAGAACCTGGTGGTGATCTCTCCTCTGACTCTCGTGTGGGCTGGCAGGCCATGCTTCTCTGGATCTGGGGGGCTGCACCAGAGTCACCCCCTGCACGGGCTGTGGTGAGAAAACAGTGCAGTTTGGCCAGTTAAAACCTGTCGCTGTCAGGAATTTGCTTCACTCAACCCAAGGGCAGGTAGTTAGTAATGCTGTGGTTTTTGCAATGGCTTAAGGGCAGGAGCTGATCAGGTTTTGTAGGGAGATAATTACTGGACATAGTTCATGGAACAGACAAGGTTTTGAATATACAGGCAGTTCTTCAGGTCTGAAACAGAACCAAGCAAAGCCTAGCTTGAAGTTTGTTGCTCATCTCAGTTCTAAAGAAGAATCTTGAGCCCCAAACCCTGTTTTTTACAGAAACACTTAACCTAATATATGTTTTTAGCTCTCTTTGTATGCTTCTGATTGCCAGGATGACTAAAGTCTCCCCCTACACAGTGCAGAACACATCTGCATATACAATATGTGGAATTTGAAGATGCTTCCCCATAGGAATATTTATATTTGGTGATTTTGGGCCTTCTGCTGCAGTGGGCCACTCTTGGAGATTAGACTCTTCGAGCACTTAGTTTGAATCCCTGCAGCCCCAAATACCTTATACCTCCTTATTTATCTTTTTGCCACCTTTCCTTCTCATCTTACACCTATCTAGTCTGTTTTTCTATCACTGTTCTTTTTTTTTTAAGTTATATTTTAGCTATAACGGTGGAGAGAAAATGACATACATTAGCTAACAACAATATGACTGCATCATGAGTTTGGGAGAGATGGAAGGAAAAAACAAATCACTCACGTTTCAAGAACCTAACCCCATCCTCTCGGCTACCACAGTAATATCTCTGGCTTCCTGTTTGCAAACCAGAAATGTTTATTTACAATGTATTTCAAGACAACTTTTCAATGTATAATGCTTGTGTCATTACATAATGGGTCATAAATGATGTTGGCTGTCATAGAAAAACACAAAGTCATCAAATATTTTCTTGTTTTTTGCTTGCCTTTTGTGGCAGGATTCAGAGTCGGCTGCAGTTGGGAAGTCTGAAGTAAATCATCATCTTTCCAGTAATTCCAGCTCTGGTGTGCTCAATCTGTCAGGAGTTTATGAGCGAGGAGATCCTGATGCTGAAAATTTTGGTTGTATTTTTTTCTCAGTGGCCCTGCTGTTTCAGGCGCCCATGTGCTGTGTGCCCTGGGAAAGCCGGACAAAGGCTCACTTGGCAATAGCTTTGTTGATCAGAAGTGGAACACTACAACGCAAATACAGAAATCTAGACCATGAACTTTTTTTTTTTTTGCATATGTAAGGCTATACACTGAACCAGGAGGATATCAGACCCTGGGAGTTTCTACTATAGCCCTGGAAAACTGTGATAATAGTTAGTACAGGCTTTTCTGGGATTTTTCTGATATGAACTGTAGCAGTGGGGACATACATGAGTGCAGGTTTTTACAATGTTGAGACAAAGCTGTCAACCTAGTCTCCCTTTCCTGTAGCTAATATGGGGACCCATAAGATGTACATAACATAACCAGAAGGTGCAGTCCTTATTTCGGACTTAACCTGAGACATGGCTATCATAGACTTTGGGCTCTGCTGGACCCCCTTACCCTCTTCTTGTAGTGGGCAACACTTGGCAACATTATGAATTGTCCTTTTTCCTAGAAACCTGGGAGGAGAAGGAAAGCAGCCCTTAAGCCAGGATACCAGATTGAAATTTTGCCGATGCTTGCATCAGTGTATAACGCGTATAACTCCCCCGAAGCTGATGGTGAAGCTGCTATTCTTACCTCTGAACAAATCAATTCCCAGCTCTAAAAATAAGTGAATTATAAAAGAGGTAAAGCTACCATTTGTAAAATAAATGTGTTTATTTGGTAAACATTGTATCCTGTGTATGAACTTCATTGATATCAGATCTGCCTGAATTCTTCTTAATCTTATTAGGGAAAACGCAAAAGGATTTTGCATACTTTTACTAAATTAGGAGACCTTTTTATTCCCTTTGTCAGAATTATGGCAAATAAACCACTATTGGGATAAAAGGCAAAGGACGAAGTTTCTCCATGCAAAAGACACACAAAAACTCCCACTTTCCTCATTTGGGAGGTCACTGAGAATAATTTCTGGGCTGCCCAAAATAGATGAGCCTTCTGGATGTAATTCCACTAATGTCAAAGATGCTCCATCTCCCATACATACCACCTGGTGAGCTTATGGATACCTATGCAGCTACTGAAGCAGGAGGTCTCATGCCTAATTCTCAGCAGCACCAGAGAATATTTGCTGTGGTCCTCTGGCATTCACACACAGCAGGGTGTTGGTGAGCACTCAATAAAACTTCCAGCCATACGAAATGCTGGACTAATACAGTGTTCCTTTAGTGAATCACGGAGACCGAAGGCTTCATCTTCCCCTCCAAGGAAATACACAGCTGTCACAAGTAATATTGCTGAAAAAGTTTTCACTTACTCTGCAAGGTCATCTTTCATTATCTAGATGGGTGATGAAAAGTTGTTGAGATCTATCAAAAGTGAGGCCTCAGTTTAGCAAGGTGGCTAAGCAGGTAGCTGACTTTGCTGGGACTCTCTTTATGCTTTAAACCAGCTGTGTGCTTTAGCAGGCTGCTGGATTGGAAACTAAATTTCAAAAAGAGTTCTCGAATGCCATCTTGGGAATTAGACACCCACAGTTGCAACTGGAAATTGTAAATTATGCACTAGAGTGCGTGTTTGGTGTGTATGTGTGAAAAGAGGAAAAAAATACTTGTACAGGAACAGCAGGAGCAAATGATCTGCAGCATGCCATGCATTTTACTCACATGTGTTGCATTTGTGTAGTGTCTGAAGAAGCTTTCAGAGATGCACATCACATGAAGCCACTACCCATCCCTTATGCTGAAGTTTTATTATATAACTGCTACTGTGTTGGCAAAAACCAATAATAAAATCTCAAAGTACCAACAAGTTCCAAACACGGTTCTCATTTCAGGATCCTGGCATGCACTTGTAAAACATTTAAATACCTATTGGTGGATAAGAAAATCAATTTACTTGTGAGGTGACTAAGTAACAAAACATATTAGAATTGATGTTACAATTAGGAAAAAAAGAAATAAATTGTTTCTCTGCTCATTAATATTTGGATAAATATTTATGAATGTGTAAGACAAGCAACCACTGCCAACACTAGATCTTTATTATGCCAGGTATAGGAATAATTCAAGCATTTAGGCAGCTGCAGGTTGAACTTTGCCCCGTTGGCTGTTCAGCTGAATTTGATCTGGCCTCAGGAAGACTTTACTATGGAGGCAACTCAGGTTATGTGGTTTCTGTGTCATTTTTGTTTGGGACTTGTTGAAGAAATGGAGCAAGATAGTCTGCAGGTAACGGGCTCCTGACAGTGAGCTGTGTCTGCCTTGACGGATGTGTGCTGGGCAGAGCAGTGCTGAGGGTGGACTTCACAGCTCCCCTACGGAGGGGTTAGCCAGAGATGAGAGATTTGCAGGATTTTCGTTTGCAGGGTTGTCCAGGCAAACATTTCCAATGTGGAAGCGACGTCAGGCACTCCCTCAGGACAGGCTTTCCACTGGGACCTCTTTTTATTCCCTTCTATTTCTGATTAAAGTCCTTAAATCCAGGTGCCAGGTGGCTTATATGAGCCCTTTGGCCTCGTGCTCTGTGCAAGCCTGCTCACTCCTTCTGCAGGTTGGTCGCCTTACTGCGAGGGACAAACCCCTCTCAGCATTCCCCCTGCACAGGCAAACTGACTGCACTGCCATCCAGTAACGTGGACCATGAAGGAAGGAGAGAACATTTGCTTTATACAGTGCTGTCCTGTATGTGTGCATCTGGGAGAGGAGAGGGGGTCATGGAGAAGAGCTGTGGTGGTCTGACCATCCGCATTTTGCTGAAGGGGAGCCTGATTTTTGCTCATTTGTGTTTGCTTTTGTTTTTAGGGAAAAAAAGAAAAGAGTAATGGCTTCGTTATCTTCAAGTGATTTTTGCAACCCTCGTCTCTAGTTCAGGATGCAAACCAGAACAACAGGTGTTTTGGAACCTGAGGAAAAAACAGCTGGCCAACATGGCTCAAAATGTAATTTCATAGGGGCACGCATCAATAATGCGACTACCGCTCCTCACGGATATTACGCAGGCAGCCTTAATACACTCACATGGCATCCGGATTGACAAGACAGACCGTGATGGCTCCAAAGGGTCAATAAAACATGCGCCATGAAGGACTTACACAATAGACAGTAATGGCTTCTTTGGAGCTGTTACGGTCTATTGGGTCAATAATAATCCACTTTTTAAAGAGTGCCAAAATATGAATTTACACAACAGTCCGTAATGGCTCCTGATCTATCAGATAAATGATATGAATTATCGGCATTAGTGCCCACACTGCAATGCACTTTTACCTATTAGAGTGGATAGGATAAATACTAGGTGCTTCAAAGTATGCTTTCATATTCAAAAGGCTGATTTCTAAAAATGTCTGGTGAAAAAAAAGGAGAGAAAAGCTCTAACTCTCATCATTAAACCTGTAAAATAAGTAGCGTATACTGTCTCTAGGAGGTTATCGTGAATTTTCACTCTATGTTATTTGTAATTAAATATTGCAGCAGCCAATACCATGTATTTTTAAACTTTTTTTTATTTTTCCAGCAAACTCAGGTCTGTGATCCAGGGCAGTCCATGAACGTTTTCCCACATAGTAACCTTTTCTATGCAATTGCATCTTTTCTCCTTTATTAAGAACTAGTTGCCTGAGTAATGGTTTGCAGGATCCAGATTTCATGTTATACAAACAGGCTTGGTCTGAATATATGCATTCAAGACCAAAAATCTGTTTAAATAACATATGTTCTGTTTGCGGCCACCTATCTGTCTCTATCAAGGAAGATAAAAGTCCTTGTCTACACTGTTTCAGCTGCACACTCAAGACAGAAACCCTCAACTGGTGAGTGCCAGCAGGTGGTGACACACAGCAACAAGCTCCAATGGCAGCCACATTTTCCTGCAAATCTTGGAGAAAATCCAGGCTTCAGGAAAATGAAATATGCCTTCAGTTTGGGAAGAAATAATGATGAATGTCCATCAGCAGTACATACGATGATTTAGTCTCGTTGCGTGGCAAGAAGTATGTTCAGTCCACAGCAGGTCAAAAGTTTTCCTTGCTGTTTCTCTGCGTTTCCTTCTTGTTATTATAAAACATTTGGCTTGGCTGTGAAATATACTTTTAATTAAAAGATAGGAAAATCATAGGAAGACAGCAGCAGCAGAGAGCTGTTGGAAAGCCTGCTGTCTTAGCTCTTGTTATAAACCTAACACGAAGGAGAGGTGCACAAAACCAGAAGTGTTGTGGTGAGAATATGTATACACAGACTTGTCCAAGTCCATACAAAGAGAAGTGTAAATAGCACTTTCTGCTTGTCTCTGATTTCCTCGCGCTTTTACAAACTTCGTGTCTTTTTTTTTTTTTTTTCCTGGTCTCACAGCCAGGTACACTGGTTTGAAAGACCTGCTGCTCATACAAAACACCGCCATTTGGTTTGCAGTAGGTTAGTAGGCAAATATTTTTTCCATAATAGATAAGAAAAAAAGAATAATAAGGAATTGTGGCAGGATCTGTCACTTTTGTTTTCTATCGTTCTGTGGTTTCCATGCACTTAGAATTCCCTGATTTTGCACATAGATTTTGTGTGTGTGTTACTCCCATCTTAAACAACATGCCCTTTGAAAGAAATTTGGGTGCTCACAGCATCTGAAGTGCGATAACTTAACAGAGGAAAACACAAGTTTCGTCCTGCTTAGCAGGGAGCTGAAAATACAAAAATAGAGAGGACTTTTTCCCTCTTCGCAGTGTCTGTTTCCTGCAAGTATCTGCCATCTACAATATTGACTGGTTTATCAGGCAGCAGGTATCTCTATCAGTCTATCTTGAATTGTCATCCAACAGGAGATTAAAGGCTGCCTGCCTCCTTCTCGTGATTTTCAGTCCTCACATCACAAAGTTTTCAATCAAATTTCAGCCGTGTACATTTAGCTTAGAGAACTCGCTGTACTTATCTTCCCAAAGCAGGTGATTTAGACCGTGTTTACCTTGTACAGTTCCAAGATATCACTCGGCAAACCTGTCCGCATCTCAGGCCTTGAAATGATTCCCAAGTTATTTTTTTTCATTTTTTCTTCTCTCTGTCTCTCTTTCTCTTTCCTTCCCCAGGCAGGCTACCAGCCAAACAACAATAACAAGGTGAGTCCTGAATAACAGACAAGTGCTAGTTTTCAGAAGAGTTATATTAATGCAGCAAGCTTGTATCATAGTTTTTTTTAAAACGAAAGGAGCGTGACCACTTACAGCCTTGTTCTAAGCAGCTTCCTCACAGGTCATCTTTTCAGTGCACTTATCACCATTGTGGTTTCAGCCCACGAATCAGCCCGAGCCCAGGAAGATGTCAGCTGGGTGTTCTTCTCGGTTTGCATCGGATACCTGAGGAAGTCGTGGGCTGGGAGGTATCCTGTAAAATAAACTATGGATACATTTGTAAGGAATCCAGTGGGAGCCAGTTTACACTGAAAGAAAAGGACTTCTCTGCCAATTAGCATATTTTCCACATAGGATTTTGATAAACAGACTAACTAGAATTTGAAGAAACATAAAGTTTAGACTAAAAAATGCTGGAAAGGGAGTTGAAAATAATCACGAAAGCCAGATTAGATTTTTGTGGTTCATTCTCTATACAAAAGAGTTAGAATATAACTAAAACTAATTCTGCTAAGGTAAAGAAATTGAGAAATTGAGAAATATAGTTAGAGGGCCCTAGTTAGTCTCTCGCCACCAAATACTTTGAACAACCTGGTGTGCAGCAGTCAGGTCAAGGTCTAGTAACAAGCTTAGTGCCCCAATTCTGGTCACTTAGTGGTGTATGAAAAGACTGTAGATGGGCAAAATGGTCCATAAACCCTTTCAGACTGTGGTTATAGCTAAAAAAATAATTGAGGGCACAAGTATGATACCAGAAAGACAGAGATTGCCTTTTGAGGACTCCTTGCTTGAAGGGAGAGTGAGCGTGTGCACATTTTTCAGGGATGAGGCTGTTCAACGAGGTGCTCCCAGGCCTCCAGGCAGCACTGGGATCCTGGGGCTGGCATTCAGGATGGACATGTATCCGTGGTGTGACATGGCCCTGCTCCATCTGAGCACTCACCCTAGGGGTGGAATGGATAAGGGAAATGTGATTCTGGATACAGTTGTCACCAACAGGATGGAAGTTTAATCCTGAACTCTCACTTTTTCTAGAAGCCCTGAGAGGCTTTTACAGTAATTTTATGCCAGCTGGGAAGAGGCAAACACCTCCCAAGACAGTGCTTTGGCCAACAGCCTGATGACAACAGAGGGTTCCCATCAGGCAAGAGAAATCTTCCAGAGGGTGATACCCACTAGAGTTCATCTGCTTTGTGCTGTCAGGGCAGCGTGAAAGAGAGTGAAGTGACAGGCGACTTGGCCCAGCTGCTTCTTCATGAATATCTGAGATTCTTGCATAGTGAAAGTGGAAACTATATGAGCACATCAAAGAGGAAAAGTCATTGAAAATTAGAATGCACTGCCTAGATGATTTTGAAAACAGTGAACTTGACTCAATCTAATTCAATTCCTATCTATGTGAAGTGGAGAGTACACTGTGGTGGTGGGAGTGAAAAATAATTGCTTTGTTGTTGAATGTGGAAATGAATCATTCCTCTTTTTTTTTACTCCCCTGTTTTGCCTACACTTCATGCCTCTTCCTTTTTTTAACGAGTACAAGCAAGCAAAAGTGCCTGGGGCCAGGCTGCAGGGAGAGGATTATGGCACAGTCCCACTCAGGCATCAGATTTGCTGAACCCTATTCTGCAGTGTCTTGTTGGCAGAGGTCTGTGGATGAGGTGAATGGGCGTTAAAAAACCCGATAGCTCAGCTAATATCTGTGGTCCCTTCAGCTCAAAAGGGAGCACAAGGTGTGAGCTGATACACAAGATGTAAATTGCCATCACTTTTAGAAGTACTACTTCGTCCTTATCTGAGAGCTTCTCCTTACTAAACTGAAGCCCTGCAGGCAGCCATTGTAATCACAGAGTGTGGGTCCAGATCTGCAAGGAGAGTCTGGGTGGTTTTGTGCTGGCTTGAACTGCTCATCTTCGTTTTATGGTTTAGTCTTAGATATGCGACACCTGTGTGAGAAACATTCTCTATGCTTAAGTGCAGCTACTTTCATCTCTCTATTCAGATTGGTTTTAATCTCCTGGCTCTAAGCCTTATGTTGTTATCAGTCCTTTTTGTTTTCAGTCTGTATTCAGTTTGTTTTCAGTTAGTACTACCCCTCAACACACTCTTCCTGTGGTGGGGCTTGTAGAGTTCCCTGTCCCATTACTGACTAGGGTAACCAACTGATTTTAGGTGAGACATGTCCACAGACATGTATACAGTAGCCCTGTAGAAACAAAATCTGTAAAGCTATTGACGGTTGTGGGTCAGTTTTGAGGCTACAGTTAAGACTGCTAAATACACTTATGTTATTTTAATGTGTTTTCATTTGCTAAGCTTTAATGTTCTGTATTGAACACTTCTAAAACAGGTATTTGTCTCAGATTGGATTTTTTTAGGGAAAAGACATCAACAATGGTTCAGGTACAGATAAAGTGGACTCTTATAGTTTAAAAACCATGTGAAAATCTACCCATGTTTCACTGGGCTGTAATTTAGCAAAGGCAGAATCAAGTTTAGCAGCAGAATCTGGCCTAGCTCTGGCAGAGCCAGACTTCCCTTAAGTTGCTTGTGGCTACTGTAGCAAAGTAACATACCCACTGTTATAACTTGTAGTTGCTAAAGGTATGCTTCAGTCACAGGATAGAGAATGAGTTGTTGCGTGTTCCCTCAGTGCAACTGCCTCAAAAGCTGAGGAGTGAGGTCATGGAAGCAGGAGGGATGTGGGATGCAGGAACAAGATATGTAGAAGAAGATGTGGAGGAAGAGAGAGGCAGGGGAAGCAGAGAGGCACTGGGGAAGGCAGAGAGGGCTGGAGGTGCAGTGAGGAGAGGGCAGGTTCTGGAAGCAAGAGATTCTGGCACAAAAGAAAAAGGGGACAGATACCAGGACTGGAGTAATAGTGTGTGATGTATGTGAAAGAGGCAAATTTGGACATTTTTTAGTGCTGGCTGTGCAACCTTGACTTCTTTTAATATTTGTGTATGTGAATTGACGGGATGAAAGACATGAAAATTGTTACATAGGTTGGCATTCTAACATTTAACTTATTACTGGCGTCAGAAGATATTCTATATGTGACCCCTTTCATATGCTTAGGCTGGGAGAGGAACATGATTTCTGTTGTTAGGATGGAGTCTGAAAGCAAAAAAATTAAAGAATCCGTGATTTGAGCTCCTGTTTTTTTACTGCTTGTTCTCTATTTAAAGTAAACAGGATATTTCTCCTTTAAACAGAGATTTTCACAGTTTTGAATTTAGCTCTCATGGTGGCACTTTTACCAAGGCTTTCAAGCTCAAGTCCTGGAAACCCCAAGATGATTTCCAGTTTTGTCCAATCAAGATACTAACAGCAGCACTCCCCTGCACCCGCTGCACTGAGCGGGCTTGAGCAGCTGGGGGACACAGAGATTGCACTGATTCCCTGGAATTACAAACCCTCAGCTGAGATGCAAGCACCAAAGAGAAATGCTGAGAGAGGGAAGGAGGGAGGACACCAGCCTTATCCTGCAAAGCCTGCAGTAAGGACTATTCATTTCTAGCAGCTTTCCTACATCTTGAATGGAAGGAACATATTTTACAGCATATGTTTTGTTAGTGTTGATTCCTGCACTTGGCTCTTCTGGTGCTTCGGAAAATGCGTTTGAAGGTGGCTGAGGTATTTCAGTTTGACAAATAAACTAAGCTGTGGTTACTTTCTCAGTATGTTTTGTGTCATGGTGCTAATTTCCCATTCACTTGATTGGGATGCAATGATTTCACGACAATGTCAGTGCAGGTCTATGGAAAAGACATTATGGTGTCAGAATGAAATGAAACAATGTTAATTTGTCTATGGAAATGGTGTTACACTGCCAAATTGAAACATAACCCTCAGCTCAGCCACCTTGAGACTTGGCGCTGCGGCACTATCGAAGGACCCCGCCACACAGGGTGATTTTACAGCGGCGCGCTGGGAAACTACAAATCTGGATTAAATATTAGGGGAGGTAAAACTATTTGTTCTGTTATATGAAATCACAACGGTATAGCATTTCCTGGTGTTATAGGGGCCTTCCGCACATGCTGCAATACCTAAAGCCCAGGGAGAGAGTGGGAATCAAGGGGAGAAAAAGCACTTTGGCAACATTTACTTAGATTTCGTTTGACTTCCATTGGCTCTCGGCACGTCTCATTCCTAGCAACATATTAATGGATCTTTTTTAGGTGAGAAACATTATTAGATTTTGTGGTGTTCACAGCACCTAACCAACATCTGGGACACTGGAGCTCAAATTAAGCAGTGCTCTAAATCCAATTTGGATTTTAATTCCACCAGGATGTAGCATTTCTAGTAAAACAAGAACTTGAACATAAACCAGAATCCAAAGTGTATATAATGAAAAAGAATAATAAGCAAGCTGAAATCAAAAGACAAGTGCTGAGAGAGGGGAAGAAGCAATATACAGAAGGACATAGAAAAATAAAAATAAATATTTTCTCTATTGTTAGAGGTGTTTGTCTTTTGTTTTATGTTCCTGGACAGTATGACCACCTTTGATAAAGGGTGATCTTTGATCTCCCGCCCTGGGGCAAGAACCAGCAGATGTTCTTTTGTTCTTCTCTCCATATTCAGTGTTCCTCACCTCCTAAAGCTGAAGTGAGCTCCCCAAAACTGACAGGTGTTCCTCTGTTTGATTGCAAAGAGATCGAATTAGGCTAAATGTGACCTGAAACCTTCAAAGTGCAAGGGCCTCCCAGCATGCTTGCAAACTGCTGGGAGGAAAGGCTGTTGTAACATCTGCACTCCTGGGAATATTTGCAGATTGAATGCAGCTGTCAAGAGGAAAAAGGCTCAGCCAGTCTGTTAGGAGGGACTCTAGCACCCTCTTTCCTCCTGGGTGAATTTCTAGGGTGATTTTGTCCGCTGACTTTCTCAGTGTTTTTTTTCCCTTATTTGTAAAATGGGTATAATGACACTTCCCTGCCTCTTACAGACATTAGGGGGAAGAAATAAATCACAGGTTTTGTGGTGTCTTGGCAGTCCTATAAGACGATCATGTCAGTACATAGGGCATCATGAGCTGGAGTGGGTGGAAAGGCTAATCACATGAGCACTATATCTTAAGGAAGCCAACCCTTTCTTTATATGTGCCTGAGCTGGCATTAAAATCTGACACTGGTTAATGAAAACAATAAAGCTATCCAATCTTATTGATGGCTATGTAGATTTCTTGGACATGAGGAGCTCTGTGTTCTCCTCTTGTATATTGATAAAGAAGTCTCTGGGCTGTGTGCAGCTTTTCTAGATGTCCACTGAAGTCTCTGAGTCCTCCTAAGAGTCCTGCTTCTTTCTTGCTATGTGAGCGGTGTACCTTTCTACATAAAGCTCCTTCCACCCTTCTTCCTTCCTCAGACAGGAAGTGTGCATTTGTTGAATCTAGTGGATGTGGTCATGCTGGTCATTTCCTGGAAAATGCTGAGTGACCTCCTCAGCTTTGACAGGCAGAATGAATGTAGTCATTAGTGTTCACATGAGTATTTAACCCCCAACAGCTTTACACAGGCCTTCATGCACCGAATTATGACTAGTATTGCATCCCCAGAGAAGGAAAGCACAAGGATCTTCCCCACACACCCACATCTGTTGGACCCTCTTCTCTCTCTAAGTGATACTCATCAAATCATGGCTGAGAGATCTCTGTAACTTCCGTAAGCCACATGCATGCTACTCCAGCCATAGCTCTTCACAGAGATTCCCAGGCTACCTGAATGCCTAGGATGAAGCTTTCAGCTCTTCAGGCAGCATGTACATCTTGTTTTGAAGTAGTTCATTTTGCACGAGTTATGGTTGTTAAGATGTGCAACCCACAGCTGAATGTGCAATCCAACTTCAAATTGAAATATTGCAGACCTCCCAGCTTGTTGCAAATAGCTAAAACGAAGTCATTAGATTGAAATTTTAATGAAATACCCTGTTATATAGCCAGGACTTAAAATATAGGAATTATTTGTGCTAGATGAGGAAGGCAAATTTAATGTATTTTAAGTGTGTCTTATTCAAGCAAATAAGATTCTCAAAATTAAATTTTATTGATAAAAGACAGAAAGAAATATTCTATTCTGAGATTGTCTTGCCCTCTCTCTCACACACACACATGCACACACACCTAGGTGTACACACACACACACACACACAAGTGTGCACCCTTTTCTCTGAGTCTAAAGCGTGGTGGACATCTGGTTGCCAGGCTCAGTCTTCTCCCCCACAGGCATAGAACAACATCGTTTGAATGTGTTCTTTAGAGGTTGACATTTGGGGAACTTATCACCTCTCCTCCAATAAATGAGTGCATTCCAACAATTTACGCAATGTGTAAACCACAGATTAATTGCACAAATTATATAAATTATCCTAAAACTTTTGGGTAATGTTTGCCATGTCAACACTGTAACAGAGCTGACTGGGTATGTGGTGGCTAGTGACAGTCCATGATGCAGATGGAGAGGAGATTTGCATCTACTTCTACTTAGAGTAAGTACTGCAAGGACTGCAGTTTGCAAGCAGAATAGATAATGTGAGACTTTCATCAAAACAGAAGAATCAATGGGCTGTAGCCTTCTAAAATTACTACCTCATATGGAGGGTCTGTAGCCCTTTCCCAAATATAAGGTGAACATCTAGTGTGTGGGTGGTGGTAGGGAGAAAAAAAGGAAGCTACAGGCTTAACTGTTTCAGGAAAAAAAAATTAATCTTGCTTGTGAAATCAGCCACAGTAGGGGAAAAAAAAAGAAAGAAGCTTTTAACTGATTTGTATCCATATCAGCTGAACTCTACTCTCTGTGGTTTAGGCTGAGTGGTGACTCCTCACAGAAGGAATCCCACAGGTCATATCAAATTTGCCTTGTCATTTCAGAAGAGTTGTTAGTGCAATATCTGGATTTGTGATGGAAGAGAACAGAGCAATGACCCGGGGTATGCCTTTCTGTCAACAAGCGCAAGCGAAATATCTGTAGCAGAGCATATAGCTGTGGAGTAGCCTCTCAGAGGTTATGTTGAAAGTGCTGAGGACTCCAAACGTTTAGGATTCACAGGCGATTGCATCCCTGTGGTACCCACAGGTCAGTAGTACCCACTTCAGGTCAGAGGCTGAGCTGCCTGGGAGACCTCAGTTCTCGCCTCACGTAAGCACTGTGTGGCATTGCGTTAGCAGTCTCTACTTGCTTTGAAGTAATGGCAAAACACTAAAGCTGGCTTAACCATAAAATATGCCATAATTTTTATTTTTTTTCTACTTTTTTCTTTTTAGAAGCCCCCTAAAGATTCTGCTGTTTCCAGCAGGACTTCAATTTAGACACTAGGATTGTAATGGGAGCTATTTGCTGGTGGTCCAAAAATTTCATTCAGACTTTCCCAAGTCTGTATAAATGCTCTCAGAGTTGGTGGAACAAGCTTCTCACCAATGGTAGAGGGGTGTCAGTAGTCATTCAATGCAAATTATATGTTAGGTGTTTGGTGAATGAGTGAAGTCTTTGATTTGGAGGCAGAAGGAGACTCTCTTCTGTGAGATGCTTGAGTAGTGAAGGAGTTCAGGCTTAGAGCTCTGGAAGAAATGCCAGAGGAGAGGAGGTTCTGAAAGGAGTGTGTATGTCTAAACCAGATAAGATTTGTTTCTAAAAAAGAAATTCCACTGCTCCTCTACATGCTTTTAAAGCAAGGAGCAAGTGAAAACTTGATTTTGTTACAGTGAAAGGAAAAATTCCCATTGGGCTCAACAGGGCTGGGATTTCATCCAAGACTTCCACATCATTCTAAGACACTCATGTAGCCCACATTTCATCTTTGTACAAAGAGTATTCTGTTTCCAGAAATTATCAATGTTTTCTAACATCATCTGCAACGCCCCTGTCGTGACTTCTTTTTATACAACACTTTTTTGTTCCTTTTTTTTTCTTTCAGTCTTGCACATACTATTATACACTCATTATACTCCCAAAGATCAAAGAACCATACCATAAGGTAAAAATATCTATTTGCAAAGAATAAAGACACCATTTTTCATAAACTTTATTTTTAATTTAGTACTTAATAAAGCAAAATACCTGGATAAAATCTGGCAGTTGAAGAAATGTGAGATATGTTCTTGATTTCACCAGGGACAAGGTTTCACTCTACATTTTCATAGGGAATATTTAGCACACAGGCATTCCACCCCCCTGTATCCCCACCCTCATATATTTCAAAGCAAGAACAGAAGGCAACGCAAAAGTAGCTGCCACCATCCACCAGATAATTCTTTCAAATATCTCTCAGCATTCTAAACCATAATGTAAACTTATGTCCACATAACAAATAACAGCCCTTTGAAATGAACTGAGAAACTGTAAAGCCATTAAGAAAATGTGCCATTAAGGAACGGATTTCAGCATTTTCTATGAAAAAGGTTCACTATGTATGTATTTCCACATGTTCAGAGAAATGATTAAAGTGTTTATAGCTTTTGTAATTGGTCTCTCTCAATTTAAAAATATAGGCTTTTTTTTTAAAGATACATTTCTTTGCCGCTCTTTGTCTAGAATAACATTAATGAAGTCCCATTTTCTCAGCTGCAGAAGGTAGAAAATCGGGAAGCGATGTGTTTAAGAGGATGCATTCTTGAAACATGCCGTCTGTCTGCCCATATCCTGGCAAACACGGCCTCTCGCTGATGTGTCCATTAGAGGCAGAATGCTCCTGCAAGGTCTGGGACTGCCCTGGTTCTTGAATCTATGGCAGCAGGAGAGGGAGATCATTGTGCACGCTTCTGCATGCCACTGTCAATGTGGGTACAGAGGATTTGAAGGAAGACACGTAAAGTCTTTTTCGCTACGTTCCCACCTTGTCAAGGATGGTCAGCATAGCAAGAAACCAATCTCCATCATTAAATCCCTAAAAGAGGAGAAAAGGAGGAAGGAACTGGTAAAGAACTCCCTCTCCGAAGTGCATCCAGCGCTTTCTAGGAGAGCTCACACTCTGCTCCATTGAATCCTATAAATATACCGGCTGCACTGATAAAAAGCACACGGCCTTGTGTTCACTGAGCAAGTGAATCAGTAACGGCTTGGTCCTGGAGGCCAAAGCCACTTTCATCACCTGCAGATCGTGGCCTTTGGAGTGGTTCATGGCACATCTAGGTCAGTCTGGAAGAGAAGGAGGAAGATTTTCACCCAGTTTCCAGATGAATACACATAAGAATATATACACAGATGTGTAACTCTTTCTTTTTTTTTTTTTCTGTAGCAACTGTCAATCAGGTAGATTTTTCTTTATTCTATTGTTTTCTTTTATGCCGTTAAGCTAAAGCTTTAGGTTTTGTTCTAATTGTAAAAGCATATATCAAATGTTTTGTTATTTCTTTTCATAATACCCCGGGAGAGGGTGTTTTACCTTTCCTTTTGTAAATTAGCTTAAGTAGAAATTGTCAATCTGGAATTGACAGGTATTTGTTACAGACAACAAGGCATTGTTCCCACTTTGCTTCATCCAGCAACACAGGTGCTGCTGTCACATGTCACAACAATGGGGAAACTTACTAAACTAAAAAGAGTACTAATACTGTAATATAAAGACTTGAGGATAAAAAAATCTAAAAGTGTGCTTGCTGGCTGGAGGTAGGAAATCCTGTCCTTCAGGTAGCTGATCTGAAAGCTCTCTGCCTCTCCTACAAACATCTTTCCTGGCTCCTTCTTCCAGGACTGCCCTTATAAACAACTGACACCTGTTCTCCCTTTGAAAGCTATCAGATAGCAGTAGCACAGAGGCATAACTTGATCAGTGAGGTTGCTCCTCACCTGTTGAGCTGCTGAAGGAGAAGGGCATAGATTCTGGGGGGTGGGGATTGCTCTGGTCTAATTACAGAAAGGCTGGGCTAGTTGCTGGTTTATGTTGCGGAGTGTGTTGTGACAATGCAAATACTCACAGGTTTTGTGTTTGTGAAAGCATGGCCAAGGTACAGGGAATTTCCTAAGTAACGTACTAAAGAGCTCCTCTTTTGTGAGCTTGTTAAAGGAGGTGACAGTGGTCTTTGCTGGGCTGATGGTACTACTGACCCTGAGCTCTGGCACTCTTGGCTGGAGAGAGATGTACTCTAGAAACAGGCCTGAGCTGTAGAATCTGGGACAGGATTCAACTCACATTACCTGAATTTGGAGTTGAATGTGAGCAAATTAGAATGTTGCCATCCCCTGACTAGCAGCAAATCAAATGGATTCTTGGGGTTTTTCCCCTTCAGCACAAAGGAAAACAGCAGTAAAAGCTGAGAGAGGAGAGAAAGACAAGTGACATCATCTCCAGAAAAGTTTTCCCTTTTTCTGCCTGAAGGACTGTTTTGATTTCCAGCTGCATCTCAGGTAAGCACGAAACATGATATTGGATTGAATGTGCCAACTGCTTGTAAATGGAAATACTTGTGGTTGAGCAGAAGAAGAGACAATGCTATGCTGCTTTTTTGATATATTTTCAGGTATTGGTAGAGACCAAACAGCTCCTGGCCTAGCTTCAAATAGCTGAGACATTGGTGAAGTAATTTTAGATAGTCTCAGTGGGAGCATGGCAGTGGCTGGAGTTATATGCAGTACTCTGCAGTCTCCTGGTACTCCCACCTCTCTGTACTCTAGCCCTTGCACAAAACTCTATCCTTCCTCTTCTGTGGTATGGGAGAGCTGGCTAGGTGATTTGGAGCTGGCTAGGTATGCTTTATGTTTCCTAAAGATTAAAACCCATGTGTAATACTCCATAGCCTGTCAACGTCCAGTTTGAGAAAGAGACCAAAAAAAGAGAGCCAAAACCAGACTGTTAGATCAGTCAAGGCCAAGATGTGCTTCTCACTTATAAAAGCTAAAAGAAAACTGGCCAGGCAAAAAGTTTGTCCTTTGCAATGCTGAAAGACTGCTGCCCCTCCATCCTGTGTCTGATTCCCTGTGAGTCAGACTATATACAAATCTGCAAGAGAAGATACTGTGTGTATGTTTAAAATAGTTCTGCCATCAGACAGTGAGAAGACTGCTGTCTACAATACAGTAAGTATCAAGGCTGGGGATAAGTAGCCAATGATTTGTGCTCC
>NW_009717467.1:91426-111579 GCF_000703405.1 Apaloderma vittatum | reverse complement strand
CCCCTTTCTTCCCCCCCCCCCCCGCTTGGGGTACTATTAAATAGTTGTCTGAAACTGTCTGCTTGTGTAGAACTGAACAAAGTGGTATGTGTTCCCAAACACTAAAAACAAGTTGTCAAGACACATCCTCAGAGACAGAGGGTCTTTTTTGTTGTTGCCCAAGAATGTCTTATTTAAAATGGCATTCCTTGTAAAGATGCAAATGCTATTTCTTTTAAAATGTACTAGTACTGAGAATAAAGGAAGCAAAAGAGGAAATTAAAACAGTGACAAGGGAGGGAGGTCTGGCAAGTTGGCTTTCAACCAAATGACCTCTTGATAGATCAGCTGGGAGCCAGGAATGCATGAGATTACCAAGAACTAGAGAGATTTATAGTTCTTTGTTTGGTCTCTTGACAAGTTTCTGCATATAGCCAGTTATATGGCAAGGAAAAAAAAAAAAGGAAAATGGTTGGCAAAAGAAATGCAGAACCCCTAATATTTATTTTGTTTCCATAAAGACACATAAAAAGTAGGAGCTATTTAAAGATTCAGAGCACTTGTTTACTTCAATTTAGCTAGAAACACCCTTACTAAGAAGGAATTTTGCATAGACCCCAAAATCTAGCTCTCTTAGGAGAAGATATTTGCACAAGAAAAATATTGCTCCAATTGAATTAGGCATGTGAAAGCAACACAAGAAGCTGTCTGTCATGGGAATGGGTGTTTGGGTTTGTGTAATCACCACATGACCTTCCCCTGAGTTGACCACCTGCAGAGAGAACATCCCTCTGTGGACTGCACTAGCTAAACACAGTCATGGATTGTGCCAGAGCTCTTTAGAAATTTGTAACTTGCAGTTTAATCTCCAAAACTTTGAATCAGTATTTCTCTTTTCTCATCATCCAAGTGATGAGGAACATCTGAGCATTTGTAGTTTATGTTATCCAGATTAAATACTAATATTATGGTGCATTAGATGCCAATGACACTAAAATGCAAAAGCAAACAGATTACAAAATCTGTCCCAGCTTAATAAGTAGTGTCATCACCTGGTTCATCAGTGTACTGATACACCCAAGTGTGGCCTGAAAGTCTGACCAGGGGTGATCCCAAGGTCCTAAGGACATTTAAACCTTGTTAAACAAAAAAGCCCACAATTTTCTGTTGGTTGCAAATGTTTTTTACAAATAATGGGACCCTGGAATTTTGAAACAGTAAAACCTTTAAGCATGAGTAACGGGGGTGCTTAGACAAGGCAGAGGTGCTGGCAACAGTTTGGTCCTAAAATTATATCATTTGCTTCTTTTCCATATGCAGGGTATGTGCCGTATAGACATATGGTACATTCACAGCATTAGTTCACTATTATTACATAGAATCATGGAATGGCCTAGGCTGGAAGGGACCTTAGAGATCACCTAGTCCAACCTCCCTGTCATGGACAGGGACGCCACCTCTCGACTAGACCAGGCAACACATGGGGACTGAGCAGGAAACGAACCCGCAACCTTGGTGTTGGTCCTTGTTGTCAGCACCGCGCTCAAACCACTGAGCTAACCGGCCCCCTAAAAGGTGACAAGAGGGGGATCTGCTCGCTGGAAAGGTCTCCCATCCTGGCACTGACCGGGGCAGTTCCTGCTTAGCTTTAACTGACGGCAGTCTCTCATGGGGATCACATCCACAAGCTCCCCCAAATTTAGTTCTTTTTAACCAGTGAAGCAGTGTTTGGCTCTGTACTAGGTAGAAATAAATAAAAAATCCTACAGCCCAGGACGATATCGTCTGTAACACCATAATGATGATGTCTGTAATGTACCATTTGCTATTGTCTTTATACCCTAACTTATTCTCCTTTTATGTTAAACCAATGAATTATATTCTCTTAGTAATTTATTCACATGTCAAAACTGAATGTTAAGAAGCCCTAAGGTTCGCCTTAAACTTATAATAGAATTTAAAGGGCAAGTATTCAAAATTCAGCTTCAAGGTTTGGACCTTTTGTACAACCTTACAAGTGCTTTCTGAGTGTTATCATTTTGTCAGTATGACTCTGACCTGATTTGCATTCCTCACATTTCTCTCTTTAACAGATTTGAGTTTGCACATCTAAGTTACAAGTTACTGCAAGCAACAGTTGATTTGAAGGTACCTTTCCATTGCAAAATAGACACCTCTGCTGAATTCTCAGCTTTAAAGCAAAAGAAGGATTGATAAGACAGAAAGGATTTGCAAACAGAAGTGTCATGACCCCTGGCTCGGGAAAAAGTTTTCAAAACAACACCACTAACTTCTGATATTGTAAATTTTCTAGTGCCCTAGTTGTGATTTGGAGATCCTGAATTTTAAAAAGTTGTTGAGGAGCCCAAAAGGACAGTATGCTTTGAAAATGTTATTATGTGGGCACTGGATAGTCTGATGACTTGGGAAACTAGAGATTTTTCTCCTCACAGATTCCTGGAGAATTTTAGCCAACATGAAGGAAAATACTCATTTCGAAGGAACTCGGAGGGGAAAAAAGAATGGAAAGTTCAGAGGATAGTGAAGGCCTTCCCACTTGGTAGAATGCAGCCATAAATCTTCTTCGTGAATAGGAAGCTCATCCTAAAGCTCATTAAATAATTCAGAGCCAGAAAGAAAACTAACTTCTGCATTTTCAGTCTGATACAGTTTACAACAGCATACTGTTGTTATATGTTTTTATCTAGCAAGAAGGATTCCATCAAATACAAATGTAACATGTACAACGATCCTTCATTCTAGCTCTAACACAGATGGTTATCCCTATAACAAATAAATAGGCAGACTCAGAATCAAGAAAGGATAAGAAAAATGATAACCAAAAGAAAAAAAGATATAAAGGCCCAGTGCAGATGATCTTGTGAGACACTACTTGATCCAAGTCTCCTTAAGACCTCATATCTCAAAATCACAGTGGGATAGCAGAGCCTAGGAGCACTTACTGGGGAATACAAATACGGGTAACTGCAACTCAGACTACCTGTTAAACACACAGTCATACAGTATTCTGTCAGGCAGGTTTAGGGCAGTTTGGAAGGCTTTGCTCTGCGATATACTCTATTTCTTCTGGAGTCCTCCAAGTTTTTCTCTTTCAGGTTCCTTGCAAATTTGGGAACTCTTAAGCATTTTTTTTTTTTAAATATCTTTACTTTTTCTGGTAATGTATGCACTTAGGAATAAAACTAAGTGAAGAAGAACAGCTTCCTCAGTTTCATAAACCTGGATGTTTTACTGTTCATTTTCTTTCTCCACTAAAACATTTCTGTGAGGTAGTTTTATGTCAGACCTGCCAGTGCTGGCAAGCCTGTGCTGATGATACAGTATGGACAATGCCAAGGTTAAAGGCTATACCCTGTCATTGTTCCTTCTCATGCCTCTAATTTTTCTTCCTCAGTCATCACACGACTTTTTAGGGTTCTTACCACCAAAATCTTTAGTGCTTACTCTTACTGGCCTATGAATAATGAAAGGAAGGAAAAGTAGAGGAAGGTATTGACATCTTCTGAGATTGTGTTGGTGGAGCCAGGCAAATGTAAAGGAGTCCACGTGAGAAGTCCTTTCCTTTAAGCCAGGTCGGTAAGCTCACAGGTTCACTCCAATCACTTCCTTGAATCCAGGGTATTTGAGGCAAATCCGGAAACACTGTCAGCTCCTATAGATTATCACAGTGGGCTAAAAGACAAGTGCATAGTTAAAGCATTTCCTGAGCTTCTGGAGGAGCTGGTCCCGTCCTTTGTTGCCAACTTGTGGGGTGCCCTTACATAGGTTATTTAAAAGATAGTTTTCAAAGGCTTGCCTGGAAATGTGGTAAGTGACAGAGAAAGGTATTCATCCGGGAATGCTTAGAATAAGTCAACTGGAGTCAGGATTATTAAATTCTCTTTCTGTCAGTGACTTGTAATGCATAACTTGCACTGATTTCAATAAGCCACTTCGTTGTGGCCTCTGTTTATATTCCAGTCTCCCAAACCGTTAAGACTTTTATTAGTGAGTTTTGTAACATTGAAAAAGTAAATTAGTGATAAATATATCCACACTTAATAACATTGAAGTAATATCTTCACCAAGTTGCAAAGATTGCATGGATAATTCAATCTATAGATTTACAAATAATTTATTCAGTTATTATTTTAACTAGTTTTGCTGTGTGAATGAATTAAACAGCTGGCAGCTTGCCTGTCTGTTCATTGCTGTGCTCCTTTCTCTCCTTTTTCTAATGCAGCTATTTTTCCCTAACTGCAAATATGGCATCCTTTTTACTTCACAAACATCCCCTCCAAACAAGTTAGACAAGAAAGATGCTGGAGTGTGAGGTGATCTTTCAGGGCAATTCAAAGACGTATTTTCTTATATGATTTACCAAGTGTTCTCAGAAATATTGTTTCATTTCATAACATCTCCAGTTGGTTTTTGTTTTGGCAGTCTTCTTTACTAGTACAGTGAAGCAGATTTCTGAATGAGGCTGATGAGATTTGTAATATACCCTGAGTTAATTTAGACAGCAGGTTAGTCCCCTCAACAGAACTGTGGCCCATATACAAGTCAAATCTGCTTTTTTCCTTGGGCAATGATTTATTTCCCTCTTAAATTGGCTGGACCAGTTAGTTTTTTATTTTTATTAAGTCACACTATTCTTAAATGAAACTATTGATTTAAAGTCAGCTTAGTGAGGATTTAATTTGTTTTCAGGGGATTAGAGCAGGTAACATGGGATAATTTTACAATAAAGTGGAATAGAAGCATTCCTTCACATTACCCTCACCTTTTTTTTCTTGCCAGGCTGCACAGACATTACAAACTTTCAAGTGAATTGTGGAAATACATTCATAAATCAGGCCTAATTTCTCTGCCTGCTTAAGGGCTATTCCAAAGAATATTTTCCCTTGACCTTGTCCATGTTTGTCCTTCCATGGGTAGATGCATCTTATAATTCCATACTAACACAGATTCACACAAAATATTTTTGTGTCCACAGTAGGAAATGTAAAGAAGGGCATCTGCTGAGAAATACAAGACCAGACATGTCTTTTAATACAGTGGCTACAGAATGTGTTCCAGAGAGTTTTAAAATAGCACTATATTGCTCACAAAGAGACAGACAGCTATAGTTATTTTTGGCATGCCTCTATAGTCTATATAGTGGATATGTTGTTTTCTTAATATAGTACAGTGTTTTTAATCTGTGCCCCATGTAACTTCATGAAACCTCTTCCCTCTTTGTCGTACTGTCTTTCAACCACATGTAACACACCTGCATCAATTTCTGGGATTTCACTTGATGATATGCAGCCTGCTTTTGTTGTTATTGTGCTCCATGACTTCACTGGGGGTAGGCTTTACAGCCCTGGGTACCCTAAAATCAGGCATCACCCTTTTGGCTTTGTCCTCTTTTTTGGTTGCCTTGTTCTCCCTTGCAATCCTCTGTTTTTGACACGATGTCCTTGCTAGGAAGTATTTGGAAGCTTATCTTTCATAGCATCTTTCCCATTGCTCACAAACATAGACTATATTCCTCCCGACTGTTCTTAACTTACATGCAACACTTAGGCGCTCCACCAAGTTGGAGGAAAACACAAAGACCAGTCCTTTCTGCGGCACCGAGCATCATGTCCCTGCCTGGACTCCTTCACTGCTGCTCTCCCTCAGCTTCCCAACTCCAGTTGAAGCCAGAGGCAGCAGCAGGGTAACATCTTCCCCTTCCATGGTTTTCTGTTGCCCCTCTCTCTCCAGCTGTCTTGTGGGGTGTGAGGAATATTCCTCCCTGGTACTACTGACTGTTTTGTCCTTATGTCCTTATTGAGCAGAAACCGTCCCACTGTTACCTAGTTCCTGGGAATAAAGACTTTTTTTTTTCCTCTCCTTAGACTCCTGATAGACATGGACATGGGTATAGATGGACTTATCCCAAATATTTATAAGGGTGAAAGAGAAGAGGAGGGACAATTGGAGGAGCCAGCACAGACACCTGCCTTCTGCAAGGAGGAGACCTCCCTTCCCCGAGGTGAGACAGGTCCAGGAAACACCTGCCCTGTTGATGGCACCATGTAGTTTCCAACACTCTCAGGGTTTATGTTAGAATGACAGATATCTCCTCCTTTTCTCTCCTTTTATTCATGGCACCATGTCCTCCTGTGGGTGAAAGCTTCTTTTTCTCTATTATCGTTACAGTCTTATGGACTGCCTGGATTTTGAGGGTATTTTTCAGTCTCTGTTACTTATGACAGTTGGCTTCTGATTAGAATTTCTGTTGTAGGTGTTGCTGATGAAATTTCAGCAGGCACACATGGACTCAGCTCTACCCATATTTTAAACCAGATGCAGCTCACTGGCTAGTTTGGGTTTTTTTTCCCCCTTGCTCTATAAATGTGAGATCATAAGTAGTAGAGAAAGAAGAAGGAGCTGTTTCTTGGAAGACAGAGAGAAAAAACAGCACACATTCTCCATTGCACTGCTGTAAGGACTGTGTTTTATTATTATTATTTATTTAATGGCCCGAAAAAAAAAAGGAAGAAAAAAAAAAAGCTCTGCACACACTACACTCTGCGATTTTTATGAGATCCACATCTGGAATCCAGAGCATCTCAGGAATCAATCTATCAGGCCCTAGTCAATTGTAATAGTGCACCTGGGGTGAAATTCTGGCTCCAGTAAAGTCAGCTGGAATTTTGCCATTGCAATGCAAAAAGTGATGGCTGATGTAGGCTACTCCAAATTAAGTCTCGGGCAGAGGGAGATGGCCTCTGAGTTGCCAATATTTCCAGATTTGGCTTAACATTCAGGAAAAAAGCACCCTCAATCCCATGTCTCTATACACAGTGAGAAAAAGTAAGAGTTATAATGAGGTCATAGTGATCGCACATTTGGCTATTACTGGAATAAATGGTCTAAGAGCTCATGAACTTTCTTCTTTGGTAGAGGCTTTTAGGATTAAACAGAAATATTGTTTGTTGTACCTCAGGGTGAACATATATATTTGTGTGTATGTGTATGTAAGCCGTCCAAAATCCGGCTTGTAAATATCTATTTAGCTGTGCTTTTTCAAAACCTTCCACTGGAAATGCATTTCCCACTGTAAATAGTATGTCTCCATTACCTACCCATCAGTCAAATCAACTCATTTCTGAAATTCAATTAAAAGGGTCTCATTGCCATAAATCGAAAAGGATATTTTATTGTTACTTTGTAATTTGGAAGAATGAAAATTAAAACAGTAGCTTTGATGGAAAGAAATGGCTGCTAAATCATAATGATATTTTGCAGTTTATCTGCTCATTGCCATTTTATTTCAGCTATTTCAGAATGGAAGGACGATGAAGTGACTTGCACACTCTATACTAGTTTTATTTATTTTTTTGGCTACTCCAAGGACTTGTCTAAATCTTTTTTATGATTGTTTATCTAAGTTTCTCCCAAATGTTTCATCAATTGCTATCCTTGTTCTTTTATTCCATATGTTAACTGCTTCCTGTGTATAAAAGACAGTTTGCTTAAATTCCTTTGGCTCTTGACCTATTCGTACCCTTGGCAGAGATGCTCTGTAATTTTGGGATTTTTTTTTTTTAATGCTGAACATCAATTGAATTGTCTTGGTGTCAGATAAAATGAACAGAAAGGCTGTATATATGTCATTTAACTTGTGAACTTGGCTAAAGACACAATAGATTTCATGAAATGGGTGCAAGGTGGGGGATAACCAGAGGTTGAAATTGAAGTTCCCATGCTCTGACTACTGATGAAAATTGGAAAGAATAACCATGTTTAGGGGCCTTTATTATCAGCCATGGTGACTAGTAGTAAATAATAAAAATATTGCTGCTCTGAGGAAAACACCATGCCAAATCTGTGACCCATCTTTCAGATTTAGCAGGAGTTTTACTAGAGGGGGCGGGGAGGAAAGCTCCATTTCAGTTACATGTTGCTTCAGCACAGAGATTACAAGGTGCCAAGCTCATCCTGTCTGATTTCAAACCCCACTTGGAACCCATAATGCTGGAAGTTTTACTTCAGCTGAACTGTTATGCATTCTGCCTAGAAATGTCTGTGGAAAAAAGAACAAAAGAACTACGGAAACCTAGAGTAAAGATGAATTTACCATCTGGCAGAGTGAAAATCACACATACGAAGGAGATTTTATGGAAGGAGAAGAGATGAGAGCAGGGCATATCTAATAAAAATAAAACACAAGCCACATATGTGCCATATACGATGTATACAGAAGGAGGAGTCTGGCCTGCTTAGTAGATGATAGCCAGAATGCTAATTGTAATTAAGCTTCCATTTGAGTTCAATACAAGTATTTGCAAGCATACACATATGTGTGGCAGTTCCATGTAGCAACTACCATAAAATTTTGTTGTCTGTAGTTACTATACTCCTTGCAAGCAGAATCTCTGGGGGGCAGGCAGAGCCTGGGAGACCTCTTTGCTAGGCTCTACATACCAGGACAATTCCTGTTGATTTTAATAGAAAGCTGTGCCTAAATCAGGGCTATTAGTCAGCCCCTAATGAGGAGAGTGGAGTAACTTGGGTCACTCGCAGGGCTTAGCACCACAGCTGAAGTTGACATTTCTGTTCCTTTCAAAGGTCCCCGCAGCAGATGAGGCTTTTTCCTTTTCTTTGCTCTGAAGATTAAACACAACAAAAGCTGTTTTCTGTAAAGCGAGGTACGCAGCACAGTTTTGCCTTCTCTCTAGTTAATATACTAATGTGTAACTGTAGGGTTTAATTTTACTTTGCATTAATCAAAGAACAACAAAGGCCATAAAAACCCCACTAAGAAGCATTTCAAGTTAAGATCCAAAGCTAAATGCCATGGGGTTTTGCCCATTGTCTTGTTTAGTCCCCCTGTAAAAAGAGCTAGATAGCATGAGAAAGAAAGAAAAATGGAGCCCATGTTTTTTGCATAGAGATGGAGAAAACACATAATAAATTAGGGGGAGGGAGGAGGGAAATAAAGGCCAGAGGTAAACGATGTTTAATTGTGTGAGCTGCTCTTCCTCTTGTGGTTCCTGCCAGCTGCTGCTGCTATTGCTACCTTCCTGTTTTAAGATGAAAGCAATGATGGTAGACACGTGCAGACACACAAAAGAACCTATTTGGACTGGTGTGTCAGCTCATCTTTATCAAATGTTGCACAGGTATATTTTGTTGCCATGCTTCATTACCCCAGAATGACGTGCCTGAAATGTTTGTCTGTTCTATAAACCCAATAGCTTTGCCAGTGAGTCACATTTGACAGAGCAATAGACAGGTATTCGCTTGCTGGCATCCATTTGTAAAGCCCGGGCAATTATATATATATTATCCATATATACATGCGTATATGGGAATACATACACACATATGTATATGTATGTATATAAACACAATGAACATGAGATGGAGATGTATTACTACATTGTTTGTGTAGAGAGAGAGGCTTGATAGGTATATACACACTATAAAATGGATACTCAGTACAAAAGGGATACTTAGTACAAAAGTACAATAATACTTGTATTGAAATTAACACATACACATGTACAAAATTAGTAAGAGAAAGTAGGATTTGAATACAAATTTCCTGATCAAATAAAGAAAAAAACACTTTAGTTAGGAATATAATACTGGGAAAGATAGGTGAATATTTTCTTATGAATGTTTTATTTAGAGGGTTTTCCACCAGGAAAAGAAAAAAACCCCACACCAAAATATGAGACATATCATTTTAGCCTGGAAGCAATGTGAACAGTAGCCGTGTTCAAGAGAAGAAGGAATTGAGAGCAGGAGGAAGAGTAAAATGAAGCATTTTTTTTTCCCCTGGGGAAAAAGGAATTATTTGGTGGAAAAACCTATGAAGGGAGAAACCAGCCCAGCATGTGCTTTGCGGCCCTTCTGCACAAACATCCACAAAGGATTTACAGGCACATCTGCAGCGTGAGAGGAAGATTCAACAAGGGTATGTTCACCTTTGTTAGTTTTAAACTAATTCATGTGCTAGTGATGGGTGTATTACTTAAATACATCAGATTGTTCACCTGTAATATGCTGATAATACCTTCTGCCTTTGTGGGGGGAATGAAGCTGAGGTCTTGCGTCCTCTCCCTGACAAACCTCTCTTCTGGCTGTGCTGAAGGTGTGCATGCACCAGAAATGCACACATGTTTATAGGGTGGATGGACTAAGCTGCCAAGTACTCTTTTAGATGGCAAGAAAGCTGCCAACCTGGGAATTGTGAGACAGGTGCCACTTGCCTCCCATTCCAGGGCGGAGGACTAATAGTGCAGATATGGACGGAGCCTGGTTGTAGCCACATAGAACTTGCCAGGTGGTTACATCCCAGCACAATAACAGCACTGAAATTACTTGATGGATACTACTTTCATTATTATTACTTTAATGCACCATTGTGGATGCACTGTACCGTGCTGTAAAAAAAGGTAACACAAGCAAAACACAGGCCTTATGCATACAATTACATCCATGGCAGCTCAAAAAGAAGACAATTAGTGGAGTGCATTCCCCAGAAAGCCATCCATGGAGGTCAGAGTTCGGGAGTAACGTTTCCTTTCTCCTCTCCTCCCAGAAAACAAGACATTAGCAGCATCAACTCATCTGCAGAGCACTCTAACTAAAAGGAGAACATTATAGGTAAGTAACAGGCAATGTAATTGCCTAAACAAACATAGATTAGACAGAAGAACTGTGAACCTAATGTTTCTAAAATATGTTTGTGTTTGGCTTTTTTTTCTGTGTCTGTTTTGTTGCATATTCTTGATAAATTTTTGGTGGCTTTTTTGTTGTTGTTGTTTTGCTGGTGTCTAATGCCTAGAAACAATGTAATACAGAGAATGCTGCCTTGATTTGTTGCCAGAATTAAAATACAATTTTTCACTTTGTAGTAAACTTATAATGCATGCATGCTAACAAGAAGGTGAGAAGAAAAAAAATGATCTGGACTTCCAAATTTCCAATGAATCTTTTGAGTATTGGAAGCATTCATGGAACTAGCTTTTTCCTCAGTTTAGTATGTGCTAGTAATGCCCAACTGGAACTGGAAGCAGCTTAGACAGTCTGTGAGATGCTGTCCTTGCCATAGGAGTGGAAAGGAGGCCAGAAATACCAGTGCTCCTGTAACTCTGCTACGTTTCCAGCCCATTTGAGCAGATAGACGTTGCTTGGATGGGGTTTGGCTCCGTGTTCTCAGGGCACTCGAAGTCAGTGATTCCTCCCTCCTTCCCAAATGCCATATTGCGGTCCTTCTCCAGAAACACGTGGATGTGATGCTACCTATTACTAATGACTGCTGAGCAGCTGCTGCCTTTCATTTCTTAGTCTGTTCACAGGGGGCTGGCTTCTGTGAGGAAGGTTCTTCCACAGCTGGGTTTGGTATAGAAGACCCACAACAGCTGGGAACAGACCTCCCTTTTATGAGCACATTGAGCAAAAGGACGTGGTAGCGCTCCTGTAATGTTGGCAGCAAAGACGTTGCTTGCTGTGTTTGGAAGTTTGCTCCATCGTTTGTTTCTCTCATCTGTTTTCATTGCAGGGTTTTCAGGATGTGTAGTCAGTCCCAGTCAGCTTGTTCTCAGCACCAAGACTTCTGATCTTGATTGGTGCTGAGGCACTGCCATGCTTTAGATGATTAGTAATAGTCTAATATTGCTGGGAAGCTTGAACTGTCCCTTGATCGCTGTGGGGTTTGGTGTCACTACAGCAACCACTTCACGCCAGTTCTAGGTTCAAGAGAGGTTCTGCAACTTCCACTGCAGATAGTCTGCAGCCCCTTAGGATCCATACTGTGTGTAAACTCATCCTCATATAACCTGCACAAAATCAGAAGCAGGAGATTATAGGAGTGGGGAATTGAAGATTATGAATTGAGTGGTCGGGGGGAGCTGCTGAGAAGCAGCAGTAGGTTATGTGGAGCTATAGGATGGGTCAGACCTTGGGGTTCAAATTATAGTGCCCCCTGTGTTTATAACCAACACCATGGGGATTTTCTTTAAGGAAAATCCTCAGGCTGTATAGGTTCCCAGTGGTGGTTTGTTTTGGGGTTTTTTTGAGGAGGTTTTGAACGGTGAACCGTAACTGAAGCACTAGAATTGAAGGCAGGAAAGCAAGAAATCTGAAGGTGTCTTGCAGCTTGTTAGTCCCTTGCATAATACTGAATACAACTGGTGAGGTTGGGCTTGGTTTACATTACCTTTATATTCCCTTTTCTTTAATGGTATCTCTTATGGTGAGATTTTTGAGTAGGTTGATGGAAATTGTTGTGAGCCTGTTCCTAGGCATAGCTAATGGCAGAACTGGGGCTGTGTTTGGTTAGTAGTCAGCCCTGTGTCTGACCTCCACACATGTGTGCATCCAATGACAAAAATGTGTATTGATAAGTAGTATTTTATGAAAGAATTATTTGCTTAAAATATTATTTTGACTTAACATCTGCATGTGGATTGAAAACTGGCAGAGCAAAACAGAGTAATTCTAAAAGGCATATGACAGTATAAAGCTGGTGTGAGGGAACCTGCTGGGACAGCAGTGGTGAAAACAGATTGGCAGAAATAAGGATTGACCTGTGAGTTGGAAGAAAGAGGCCAACTTATGACTGTGGTATGTTACTGTGTCAAAATGAAATTTTTAACTCACTTAGCTTACTCATTTCAAGCTTTCAGATTAAACTTCTTGGAAAATTAGTTAGAAGTAATTTTGGTGCTTCTGGTTTTGCCTGGCTATTTTTCCTTGTTTAGTTTTTTTTATTTGTTTGATTGGTTTTTTTTTGTAAGGCAATGTAAGTTGAGTAAGCTCTGAGAGAATGAAGTACTAGGCAGGAGGCAGCAAATAGTGTCTGTTATTTCATGTAGCCAGAGAAAGAAGCAACACCTTGGAGGTGAATGATAGATATTATTATAAAAGAGTTGTAGCTCAGGGCAGGTGAGTGGTGTGTTAATGAGGAACCACCTCCTGCTTTCTGACAGATGACTGTCATTGTTCAAATGCTGCCATCAGATTGATTAATAACTGGGTCATCCTGCCCTGCAGTTGGAGTAGACTGTCTTCATTCTTCTGCTGATTCCTCTAATCTACTGACCTGGAGATGACCCAATAGAGGTGGAGCTGAGATTAGCATTTCATTTCTTGTAGAACAACAAGAAAAAATTCACAAGGGATCAGGGGAAAATGTTAACCAAAAACTCAAAGAATGCTCCTGCCCCCAGAGCAACCCCCAAACCTATTCAGCATGTGCAAGAGCAAAAGTCTCTGCTTTATGAATAGGCAGTTTTAGTATTAGAGACTTCTATATTTTTAATAAAGATTTAAGTCTGTCGTGTTTGTTTCTGCAGTGTCAGCTTAACCTATATGGAAAGATGTATAAGGCCTCTTCAGAATGCACAAAGAAATGTAAAGACCTGTGTACTAAGGGGCAGGGAAATGAGCTGATACAACATAAAAATGCTTGCTTTGCCTTAATGTCTCTTAATGTTCACTAAATTCACTATTTAAAGACCAAATAGTAAACAGCACGCTTTGACATGTGAAATACAGGCATATTATCCCAGATGACTGTTATTATGCGTAAAGAATGGCAATTCTCCTTCAAGATTTGTGTAATTTTCTCTCTTTTCTTGATTTAAACTCCTCTGAAAGCAATGGCATGGCGAGTTTACCTTTCTCCTTGTCATATGTTGGCAAGGTGTGATGGTGCTCATCTGCTTTGGGAGCGTGGAGCACAATATAATAGTCAACTTGTGAGCCAGGGGGATCCTTGTAACTAATTAGGATTCCATTTTCAGACTTTTTGGAACATTGCTTTGGCCAAAAGTTACATGAAAATATCTGTCAAATAGCTTGCAAAATTGGCTCTTCTCTGGCACTCTTTTAAAATTACTGATCCTTCTATTATGTGGACCAGCTCCACAATTTAAGACTTTTCTATTTAAATGAAACATTTTACAAGAATATCTTTTATTCCTTCCATCTTTCTGGAGGACAAGGTCCCCTCCCTCCTGCTTCCTCACTACTTATAAAAGCAACAAAGCCTTTCTGTCCTGGGACTCCACAACAGAGCAGAATGCTCTTATAGGATTTAACAAATCAGGTGTATAGTCGTAGAAGTGCTCCCATTTGATCAGGTGTGTAGACTGTTCATGTGTACATACTGTACAGGGTCCCTTTAAGCTCTCTTAAAGCATTAGGCCACTTCGGAGCTAGTTGTTTTGTTTCTATGGAGGACAACCTTCCCTTTTTAAGTGAGGCTTATGGTTTCATGTATAAGTGGTGAGAAGCCAAAGCCAATAATTATCAGCTTCAAGATCAGTTTCAAATCTCCACACTTAAGTTCTGACTCATGATTTGTGTTTTAATCACATTTGGCCTTACAGCATGTGAGATTGCTTTATGCTCACAAAACACATAACTAGATGCTAGAACAAAACCCAGTAGAAAAAGAAACAAGGTTTGTTGAAAGAAAAATGTAGCCAGCTGCCCATCTGTAATACTTAATATCTGTAGCACTATAGTTCAAGCCATTTCTTTACTGTGGAGTAATTTTTGAGCAGTTATCTCTGTCTGCAGAATGTTTCTTTAAACAAGAAAGAAAATGATGTGGGTCAGCCTCTAATAATTAATGGTTTTTTGAGCATGGAAGATTACAAATAGCAATGTTAAATCAGTTCCCCTATACATAAAGCTGCATATCTATAATGTATTCACCCTGTCCTATGCAATGTGTACAACCTGGAGCTTCATACAATGCTGTAAGACCACCCCACATCCCCAATGCCAGTTATGGTAAACTGGCATTACTGTTCAGCTTGGAAAGATCAGGCTTGGAAATGTTAAATCTTCTCACTGAAGGTGGAATGGGTGCAAAATGTGAGGGAGGCATTGCTATCCTCTTGTGCAAAACAATGGGTCCCATATAACTTTCAGTTTGTGTAAAGCAATAACCAGGTGGTTGTTTTGCTATTATAAGAATAGTGTTTAGCATAGGACTCCTGTGAAAATGACTGCCCCTGGAGTCCAGGAATTAGCACATTATCAGGAGGCAAATTTGAAAGGGTGCCTTGGAGTTCTGCTTCTGAGCCCCTTGAAGTAAGTGCTATGGAGATTCTGCATTTAGCTAAAGCACACTGTTAAATCAATTCAGCTACATAGGGCTATGTTTGAGTAATATTAAAGCTTGGCTTTAAACCCATAAAAGTCAGGAAATTCAAGGTTAAGGCTGAAAATCCTGGCTGCAGCTCTGGTCTCAGCACAAGGTCTTATGCCAAAATAGTAACAATAATGCAAAAAAAATTATATTAAGGCTGCAGTGGCATACTAGATTTCAGACTCCATCATGGCCTTTTCCTTTACAGCACCCTTCTTTTCAGTCACTTTTTTTTTGCTCTCTTTCATTACAGCAAACACTTCTCAAACACTGCTTCAGACACCTGAGGTAACTGATACCTCTTTGTAGGTAGAACTGGTGTTATCACAGTAACGGAATTGCCATGAAAAATGGCAAATGTTGTCTTTTAGCAATGCCCACTAAAAGATCCTTAAGATTCCTATCTCATGACTTGTATTGAGAAACTGATGTGCTGTTGTATCTGAAAGCTGTCTTTTTATGTTATCTAGTTGAGGTTCTTCTATGTAAACAATAACTTGGAAAGGAGGAGATCATCTAAGAGTTCCATAAGGCAAAGGAGAAAAAAAGTTTCCAGGGAGATGGCTGATCTGCAGGTCGTGGAAGATATGAGACTTGACTGCTTTCAGCAGTGGGACAGAGTACAGGAGTGGTAAGTCAGTATTGGCTGAGCAGCAGAAGAGCCAAGGCGTGGGCTGCAGAGGATCCAGAATAATCCTGGGTCCCGTTTAGATCTGTGGCAGAATCCCCACTGACTTCAAGTGGAGCAAGATTTCGACTTCAGATCCCTAAGTTCACAAACAAGATTGTAAATGTGGTTTTTGTGTACAGGCAATCTTGTAGTCCCTCTTTGCTTCTTTTAGCTCCCTTTACTGTGAAGATTTTTTTTTTTTTTCCTCAAAGAAATATGTAAAAGAAACTTAACAGATGATTTTATCCCCACATGTCTTCCAAGATGGTTTGTTTAACCTGACACTTTCTGTACAGGCATTGCAAGCACTAGCTAAAATGGCAGGAATGGGTACGGTGTGTGGAGCCTGAGCTTGAGCATTGGAGTCTCTTGTACTAACTAGCCACGTATGTGTTGCTGGTTTAATGAGGAAATTGATGTGGCATATTTAACATTGTTTCTTTATTTTATAGGTAATGGACTATTCCCATAGCTCTATTATAAAATAGTGCATATATGTATATATATCTCACAGATTTACAACTCTGTCGTTTCACTAGGGATACACTTAATGTGATATAAGTCTCTGGATCTGACAATTAAATTCACATGACCCACAGACTACCTCACAACCCAAAATTGCCCTTTGCATATTACAAGAGAATAGTGATTACTCTCTAATCACTTATTAAATCTGCTTTTCCAATGAAATTTAGCTTAAAAAATTGGAAGGAAAAAATCTGGTGTTTGTAAGAAAAACCAGTAATGTCACAGTGGCCATTATCTGTACTTCTGCTAAATATGCTCAAAAGACCAGTATCATGTTTCTTGACAATTACAAACTTACTGAAACAAGAGAACATTTTGTTGAGAAGAATCTCATATGCATAAGTGTCTAAGTAACTTTATTCACCACACCAAATGATCCATTTATAATATTGCACTGAAATAGCAATGAATTAACATGTTTGCTATGTGTATGGCATGTTGTGCCAGACAAATGTGAGTTTCAGTCCCAACTCTGGCAAAAGCAATCTTCCTTTTTTTTTGAACGTGTATTAGGGTGTGCAAATGTGATAGGGAAAATCTAAGGTCTGAATTTGCCATCACCTTGTTGTTTTAGAGAGCCCAAGTTCTGGATGAATTTGAAGTCTTATATAGTCACTGATTTGCTACTTTTTCTCTCATTGCCATAAGCTTGAAATGCAGGAGCTTGGTGTTTTCTGCATTGTGCTTGAAATGCCCAGTCTCTAAAAGGAGAGGCTGAAGCTTGGCTGAGTCAACTCCACATTTCATTTTGCTGAAGCAGATAAATACACTTTCATTTAATTTACTGTGGGAAAGTCTTTAAAAGCTAGGTCCCATGGCACTTTTGGTGGTAGCAGATTTCTACACCTGGGTTTTTGGCCAAGGTTACTGTGTACTAGCTGTCCCCTTGATTGCCATTTTTCATCCCAGAAGTGACTGAATTTTAGTGATGGGTGTAGTGATTTTTCTGCTTTGACTGAGAATATCTTTGGATACAAAGCCTAAAATAAATGTGAGGTATAATTAAACACACAGTACAGAATTTTGTATATGAGGGAAGGAATATACAACTGGTCCATTTCAACCTAATTAAAAAGAAAGACTATTAAGCCATATTTTCTTTCTTTCTTTGTATATGTAACTATTTTTTATTTTAAAAAGTTAATTTTTCTAATGCACAATGAACTATCCCTGCCTCAGCAAATAAATTTTTTTTGCTGTTCTCCCTATATCAGGGCTAACTATGATGGGCTCCAGTGCAATTTGTGACTAAATGAAGGGCATCAGCCATGCTCAAAGGGCCAGACTAACACCTATTAACAAGGTCTGTGATGTAGAACATTGAATCCTGCACATGCCTCTGAACTTCACTGTCATCTTTTACCTCCAGCTTGAGTCAGCATGTCTACACCTCTGCAACCTTTATGAACAGCAATGGGAAAGAAGCATTAGTATTAAAAAGTAAAGGCAAAAATGCAAGTTCTTGTTGGGTGAAAATACTGTGTTCTGCAGGCCTGTTTGGGACTGAGCCAAGGCTGTGAAAACTGAATACGATTTTTGACCCTTCTCATAACTACAGAGGAGAAATGGTCTGCCGAATAAGCACGGGACTCAGGAGACCTCCTTGTCCTTTTATGAACTACCTGTGTTAAGCTGGGTAAATTCCCCATGGAAGTATGCACCAACTGCCCGCTTGGAAGAAAGGATAGAATAGCATCTCCCTAGTCTATAGAGGTGAGGAAAACCACACTAAATATTCTGTGCCTTTAGACTCTGATGAGGACAGACAAATGAAAGCCTATATTTGGAATGTTAATGCTAATGTGACTAAGATTAACCTCAGATTTTGTCTGAGGTTTTTAGTTGAGAACAGCTACAGCTGCAACACCTGGATCATGGTTTCACTGGAGTTCAGGGCTTAGGGGAATTAGACTGCTTTGGCTTGGGCCCCCTACTCTGGCGTAGAGACTTTTTCACTAAGCTGACCCAGCGTCTCCCAGGCTGGCCCCTCTGTCACTCCAATTTCATGCCGTGGCTGATGTTGTGATGGTGCAAAGCCGGACAATACAGGAGATCTCAAAAGAAAGATTCAAAGTCCTCTAACCAAGTCATGCTTAAGGCTACCCACTCATATTCATGTTATATTACGAACTCACAGCAGTCAATTTTTCAAAGCAATGTTAAGAACATATCTTTCATATTGGTACTGTTATTATTAGAGCAAATATGAGTGAGGAAAAAGGGAGAGTTACTGAGCATTCAACCCTGCTGTTAACCTGCCCACCTCAGTTTTCTTTTTCTACAGCCTGAATTCAACCTGATGCGTTATATTGAAGTTATATTGAATTTAACCCCAAACTCACCCTCCCAATAGCCTATCGTTGGGTCACAGTAACAATTCAAACACAACCAGTCATCCCTTAGCTGGGTCCTGTTCAGCAAAAAGTACATTTTCACCCACCAGAGTCTGCAGGGCAGCATCAGACTGCATATCCCCTCATTGTTCTTGCTCTCTGATATGCCAGTACCTGTTATGTGTTTTTATCTCTGTGTACCCGTGCTCTGCAAATGTTTGCAGGGACCCATTCAACGTGAGAATCTTCCTTACCTGCCTTTTGCTGCTGATGGGAGTGTCTGACTGACATTCCCCTGAAGAAGGAAAGAACCTCCCCTGGTGGAGAACTGTGGTTTTTTTCCTACCTAAAACTTGTCCTCTCTTGTATTAACTTGCCCTGTTTAGGTTCCACTAGCAGCAATGCTGTTAATACCCCATCCTATTTCTCCCCTACGTGCTGCATCATGGACATAATACTGTGCTGCCAACTCCGCTTTTTGAGAGGGTAAATGGAGTGCAGACAGTCAAGCAACATGGGGCGGAGACCCATTGCTGCCTGCCCACCCTTGCCCTCTGATAAACTGATCTGGGGTTGTCAGCTTGCTGAACAAACTGCTTTTGATCTTAAGCAATATAAAGCTGAGGCCCTGAAGACATGGCTCAGCCCGAATCCCCAAATCAAAGCCTTTGTTTTGGCAGCCAGGAGGCTGGCCCCACATGGGTGAGTGCAACAGAGGTGTAGTACTAGTGGGGACACCCATGTGAAGGCATCCCCTGTGCATGCTGTCAGGCTGGAGTTATCCAGGGTGAAGAGGCTGGAAGGGCACATGCCTCGAATATCTTGCAGTTCAGACATACTGTTTTGCAGTCCTTAAGATCCTCCCCAGCTGTTTAAAATATTAGTGTGCAGATGGACTTCCTCTCCAGGACATGGGAGTTCTTCAGTGCAGCACCCCTCTAATATCAGGAGATGCTCTGCTTATCCCCCTCAGAAGCAGGGAAGCCAAGACAGGAGGGCAGCAGGGCCAGGAGCTGGCTGGAGGGCTGCAAGAACCTGGCAGTCCCACCGCTCACCCAGATGCCACCACCCAGAGCTGGCTGTGCCCCAGCAGCTCACCAGAGCCCACTCTCAGCCTGGCTCTTGTCCCACCATCCTGTGGGCACCACGTCCGAGCCCCTGCCAACATCTGGTGATGGGCATTGGTTACAGGATCTGGACCTTGCGCCGTATCCAAGTATGGCATAGGTTCGTTTGCAAGAAGAGAGCAGGAATATTTCAGCGTTGGCACCAGTTACAGACAAGCTTTTGGAGAAGAAATTTTTCCCACCTGCGTGTTATAAAACCATAGTAAATGGAAACGGTAATCTCTGGACATTAAACAAATGAGGAAGCTGCATTCTGAAACTCATAAGTCACCATCAGCCTTTACCAAATAATAACAATTGCTTTGCTGATGGCCCAGTCTTTCGCTGCTAGCATGCTGAATGACAGGGAGTAGTGTGTGCTAGCT
>NW_009717467.1:69061-91395 GCF_000703405.1 Apaloderma vittatum | reverse complement strand
GATCCAAGTAATTCAAGCATTCCTGCAAATCCACAGAGGCTCTTGATAATCTTTTGCAGGTGGTCAGATTTTAAATATTAGAAAAAATGAAGTAACATATTAAAACAGGAAGATAAGCATTTCCTTTGTTTGTTTTCTGTTCGTTTGCTACAGCAATGCATCTTACTTGTGTCACCTATTAGCTGGTTTTGTAAAATCCTGCTGGATTGATGAATTTTTTTTTTTTTTTAAATTCTGATTTGCAACTCCACAAAACCGTATCTCTGGAATAGAGAACAGACTGGAGAAATAGCTACTTTCTCAGCGAGGTCTGATAGCTTCTGGAAACGGTGGCAGTGAGATTTAATCTGAATAAGTAGCAAGATTTTAAAACGTGGGATAGAGGTTATACAGATAAATACTATTTTTCCCTGCAGGTATGCACAAGGGGACAGGCTGCCTACTGGTAATTACTAGAAGATTGCAATGCAGTTAATGTGGCCTGTGGCCCTCTACCTGATTTACATACAAAGAAAACACACAGGCATTGCATGTTCAGGAGGCCATACTCAAATCTTGTTTAAAGGGCTGTGACTTGGATACAAAGAAATCTCTCCATCTCTAGTTTAGCTCTGCAGTAAAGACTCTGGTTAACAGATCTACCCAGGCAGGACGATCGGATACAAGAAATACATGGACGGAAAAATATACATGGCAGTGACTGGCATTTCCCCTTCTACGTGCTTAAAATATTACTCTCAAAATATTGACTTCTCCTTCATGAAATAGGTGCATTGGGCAGAATCTTCAGGGTTTCTGTTTAGTTTGCATTTACTTTTGGTCAGCAATCAGCTATTATGATAAATGTCATCTCCAATTATTTGTGAGCATGGTCTTCACAACCAGGTCTACCAGTGGGAAGGAGTGACTGGGGGTAGATTTTTCACGTGGTACTCACAGGTACATGTCTTTTCCATCGTCACCTTGCTGTACTCTTAAACTTGATTAGGCATACCTTATACACTCGTCTGTCTAGTCTTTCACCTAATGTGACACACCAAACAAAACTCATTAGCTTAAGCTTATGCTAAAAGTTGGTTAACAATAGAATTTTTGGTATAGCCAGGCTAGAAAAAAGAAGCAGGTAAGCTTTGAAACTGATGTTGTATTAAAAAAAATAATAAAAGAAGGTCAAGGTTGATTTTCTAGTGATATGTATACCTTGGGGCACAAAGAAAATGGCAAATGTTTTCCCCTTTAATTAGTGATTTTGCAGAAACAAAGCTTTTTGCTTGCAATTTAATTATGAAAGAGGTGTTCATTGTTTTCCAGAGATCTGAGTAATATTTGATAACTCTGAGACTGGTTAGTTTCTCTTGTCTAGGAGTTTGTGTGCTGATGCCAATCTAGAATATTAAATTGCTGTTTTTAAGCAGAGGCTGGCATCTTACATTTGTGAAGGCATTTTCTGAAAACTGTCAAGCACTTGAGGCCTCTAAAGATCTCTCTTGTTTCTTTCTGTTATCATGTATCATCATTTGCTGTTATATAGGACACGCTGGGAAGGCAAACCTAGGGTGGAAGGTCAGGCCCTCACTGGTGAAGCAGAATTGTTACTGCCGCTTAGGTGCATGAGGGAAATCAATATGGTTGCTAAAGTGTTTTTCCTTAAGCAGCCTGCCTAAGTAGCCTTTCCTGCACCTCTAATGGCAAGTAACCTTAAGTTAATTAATCTACAAAGTCATGAATATGTCTCTCTCTGTCCCTGTGATTGACCTGATAGTATGTGCTGTTAAAATTCATGTTTCCTGTCTTTTCTGGTCACCTCAAATAAGGTAAGCCCAGTTTGGAAATCCTTGATGTGGAATTGGAAAAGGAAAAACAGGAGGACGTGCTTTCTTCGTGACTACCACTACTAATTTATCTTTTGGCCTAGATTATTCTTAAAAAATTCTTAAATTGAAAGACTGGAGAGTCCTTGTTCCTTGGTCTGGGACAAACATCAGCTCTGTTTGCAAGGCAGGAGCTGAAAAAAACTTTGGGTAAAGGCAGCTATCCACATTATGACCTGAAACACATGTCAGAAAAGCCAGCAAGCCCATTGACACCTCTGGAGGAGACATTTATAATCGGTGGTGCAACGTGGTGGGGAAAGAGCGTGAAAGATCATTTAGGATGCTGAACATATTAGACACATATGTGCTGCAGCTTTTGAGCAGATGTGGTGAAAATTCTGAGGTCAGGAAGGAGGAATCACCTCCTTCTCTAATTAGTATTTTAGAACTGGTTAGACAGCAAACGTTGTCTGGAGTCATGAAATGAACAATAACACAGCTCTGCCAATCCTGTGGCTTTCTGACACAAGCCCTCACCTGGAAGGAGACTTCCCCATTCTGCAGAATTAAAGAGATAACGGTGTTTTGAGTGTTTTGATTTGTCTCCTAATCTTATAGGTGTTATTGAGGTCAGTTTTAAAAGTGGGCTTTTAAAATGCTTCTTTTTATGATGTCTCATAATTAAACTTCAGCAAATGAATGATAACAGGGGAATTCTGGTCTGTTTTATGAGGCAATACTCTAGCTCCTGAGTGAGTGAACCAAGAGACCTTTTTCTCTTATATGAGAATTCAGTAACTGCTGGGAAAAATAATCATGCTCCTCTTGTTGGTGTACTGTAAGCTTTGTAGAATAAAGTAGCTGGACCCTCTGTAAATAATGACCTCTGCAGAAATGCTGCCTCCCAAAGTTGTGACCTTCAGGCAACTGGAATCACAGCCTGAGTCCAGATCCAGCTTCCACAGCTGGCCAGCCTGGCTGTGGCTGCCCAAACCTCTGGATCCAAATGCTTAGGAGGTTAGAAGGTTAGAGATTTTTTGCAACTCAGACTCAGGTCTAATTAGAAATGAAATAGCAAAACTAGTTTTTAGGAAAGGAAATGGAAGCCTAAAAGCAAAATTAAATTAAAGGTCAATCTTCAACTTAGCAGGCTGATACAGAACAGGGATTTAATAACAACAAAAAAAATCCATTCTGAGGAAGAAATAAAAAATATGAAAGTTACTATATAGGTAGAAGACAGAATGGCTTAATATGTAACAGCATCCTCTGAAATATAAGGCAGGGAGAAAGTGTGAGTGAGTTCAATAACTTAAAAAAATAAATAGAGCTAATAGTTGAGAGGCACTGGAAGAGAGAATGGCTACACTTGGAGGCATCTACAGTGAGGTAAAGCAGCAATGGAAAATTAAATAGAATATAGAATCAAATTTTGACAATACAGTGTTTTTTAAAAGAACAATGAAAGAAACCTGCTCTACAGAATTTAATTTGAATCATTCTTACTTCCTTATAGCATTTAAGAAACCCTGTACAATTTTGAATACATAGTTCAAACTGATCAGAAGATGATTTATTAAGTTTTAAATTTTTTCTAAGTTCTTTTGACATTTTGGTAATATTGTTTCCCAGACCTATACAGTTGTTAGTCTGGAAAGCTTTTACATACCAAACCTTTAAGCAGGCTTTAAGTAAGTCTAAAGCCAAAAGAATTATTTACCTTTATTTTCCTTTAAGAACAGTTCAATCTTCCTTTCACAGTTGGTGCAGCAGCATTAATAAGTTGAGAATTCTCTGCATCGGAGACAAAGCTGTCATTGCTGCCCAATATTTTGGGTGACAGGAATTTCCCAGCTCTCATGCTAAGCCACAGGCTGCTGCCTCGTGAATGTTTTTGCTGTGGCCTGTTGAACTTCCCTCCTTGCTCCTGGCAAGGCAGATAGCCAGCAAGAAGTGATGAGTGCTTTTCATGGTAAGAAACAATACATGAAGATTTTCCAAATTAATTTAACATTTGCAAGGAATGCTGTTGGCTGCATCAATTTAAGATATGCTGGCAAGCAGGAAATTGTTTTCCATGTAGATGATGTTTCTATCCCTTCCCCCTCCCCAGGACCCCTATGGTGAGAGGGAGGAAGAGAGGTTTTGTCTTTTAGTGAAATCTAATTGTGGCGCGCAGTCAGGGAGGGGAAGGGGAAGGGGAAGGGTCAGGGGAAGGCCAGCAGCCGAGTCTCCACAGCAAAGCGTTAAGACATCTCCTGGAAAGAATTGATCCTCATGGCCCCAACAGCACCCTTCCATCTCTGGGTCTCACCTCAGGAACAAGGTGGCTTCAGGGAAGGAGGTGGGAACTGAGCTGGTGGAAAAACATTTTTCCTTGCTGAACTCTCTGGAGAAAGTCTTTGAACCTCATCTTCTGCCTGGGCTAAACTCTCTAAAAACTTCCTGGTATAAATGGTTCAGTTTCCTTTCTCTCCCCAAAGGGTCCTTCAGGCTTCATTGATCAAACACACATCTTACAGTGCTGTTACGATTTGCCACAGTTTGTGAGGTTTTTGTTCCTGAGCAAACTGAACATCTGCGTGCCACTGAAAAGCCACCATGGACATGGCTGCCATCTGTATAACAAGAAGGCTGGAGTTCTTCTGATGGCCGGGGTCTCGGGCAGGAGGTGACATGACTTAACCTAAGAGTGAAATGGAAGGTGAGGTTAGCTGGAGCTTTGCAAGGTGGAAACAGGAAAGATTCAAAGAAGAGAAGATGTGTGCAGAAGATACAAAGTGTGGAAATTCTGAAGATCAAGTGTGAAATCTCCTGAGATTTCCAGGGGCTGTTTTATGATGGGTTTTCTCTCTGAACTGCATGGAAGCAATCTCATATTACAGTATTAGGCGTGACATAAAACCTCAGTCAATGTGATCAAGAGTATTTCAGAAGTTTTGAAGAAATCTAATGTGGAAATAATTAGGAAAATAGATAACAATCAGAAAATCATTTGCTGTTTGTATGCAGTAATACCTTCCTGCTGCTCTGTGTCATGTAGGAAATACAGATATATACCTGTATTACTCCTAGTCATCCAGTCCCTGAAAACATTAACAAATATTACATAATCAGACAGAAAAGACCCAATTTCTAGACTGTTGACCTTAATCTTGTTTCCTCCTTTCTTCCCACCATTCCTGTAATTCTTGTTCTTGTAATATGGTGATTGCAGTGCAGCTTTAAAGAAATTCTACTCTCTATCAAGGGTTTTGCATTTAGTTCTTGGAGACCTGTGGCCCATGAAAGTTCCTTAAATTGGTAGTGGGAGCATTTCAATTATAAGGGTAAGAAGAAGAGGGAGAAGAAGATCTAAAAACTTCAAGTTTAATTCAAACGTGTAATCTGATGTGGGCATTTGCGCACCTGGTTAAATCAGGCTTCAGTGAAACCATGGGGTAGGAATTTCTCTCTTAGCATGGTCACTTGTAATTGTTAAGGTTAGTGAAAAAAAGTCTATGGAAAAGTGACATGCTTCGTGTCAAGACGTTCAGCCCTTCTGAATGACTGCAGGTTAGGGCTCAGACCTGCAATTGAGTTACTGCAGTTTAACGGGTTACCATGCATCAGCTAAGCTGCAGAAACCGTCCGTGTGTGTGTCCTCCTCACCTTTGACAAATGTAAGGTGATTTGACTTAGCTTAATCTATTTTCATTGCAGGCTAAATTGAATTACCTCATATTTATGATGGGCTATAAGGGCACTCAAAGAGAGTTATCTGGGTTCAACTGATCTCTGGTAACTTGCTTAGCCGTGGTAGCTTGACTGTGGGTATATACCCTGAGCCACCTTGCGCTCATAGGAGAGAGTTGACATGAACTTCAGCAGACACAGATTTATAACTCTCTATGAAGTAGTTTGGGATGTGGTAAGGCATTGACGGAATGGCTAGAATTGGCTTTTAAAGGAATAGAGTAGCTGGCAGGGCACTTTCTTAATGGCTTTCTGATCCTGGAATGTAGTTCCCCAGTCTTCGGAGCCTGTGTCGATTTGAGCTCTAGCAGCACAGAGGCTTGCTTGCCTCTCCTTTCTTCCTCATTTTTTTTTCAGGCAGACATTTGGGATAGAGCTGGGCTGATGGCTTCAACTCCCTGTGGGTTTTCTGTGAGGGTGCTTTCGTAGAGTAAATTAGCTTTAAATTTTGTTGTTCTGCCATAACCTAAGTATTCTTAACTGAATTGTAAATTTAAACGTTAAGTGTTGCTTTGAATGTTTAAATAATTCTAAAAGCACTTGGAGCATGGGATAAGTGCTGTAAAAATCTAAATAAATGAGTAAATTAGTTAACAGCATATGTGGTAATGCAAACTACTACATGTGGGCAAAGAGGAAGAGCTGTGCTTGAAATGGTTGCCAGAGCTTAAATTTCCTTGCTACATGCTAAACCTTTTCACATTAGCACGGTGCTTTTTTTCACATTTAGTCTACTGTATAACTGGGAGAAGAAGATGAAGTTGGCAGTTTAGACTGTCAAACAGAGGTTTCAGCTCAGCAGCGAGGTTCAAAGAGATTAATTTGAACTCGGCTGTTTACGTTACTGATCTCGTACCAGCTGGGTTTGTGGCATTAAGATGTCAATAGTACAACAGAATTTAACTAACAGTTTCATCACTGACATCATCTTTTGAAGGTACAGATGACTGCCTCCTTATGTACTGGGACATATTTCTTTAGGACAGGACTTTATGCTTTCGTCTGGGAGGGAGCCTTGAAGTGCAGCTAATTAGAAAATGTCCTAGTATGGAGTGGTTTTTTTAAGTAAGTTCCAATAAAAAGGTGCCCGTTTCAACACGGCACAGAAAGCCTTATTTTTTTCTTTCCCTCCAAGTCCCTCTTCTTTCTTTCAACTAGCATCAAAACAGAACAACTAACATAATAATAAACTGTCCTATGTTCAGTGGCATTTCTATTTTTAGTGGTTCAACCTTGAATGGAGTAGCAAAGACTCTGGGAAGGGCAGGAAGAGTAGATAATGGAGTTTCTTCCACAAACCCCCCATGCCCTGCCAACTCTAGACGATAAGTATTAATCAAAGGTAGCTGGAACGTCTTTCACTGAGGCTCTTTTGGTAACTCTCTTGGTCCAATGTAGGCTGTTCGGAAGTTCAGACTTGGTTAAGATGTCATTGACCTGGCAGGCAGATCACCAGTGTCTTTAAAACAGCAGGAAAAGAAAGGACGAGCATACTAAAAATAAAATGCATCTGGCTTTAGAAGTTAAAAAATATTTTAGGGGGATAAATGGTTTTATTGTTAAAGCTTACAGGATCAGTCACTTGTCGAACAGGCTTTGCTACTGTCCCCTGTTGCTGAGGAGCATGGTGGGGTATGGAGATGAGGCAGGGGATGACGACGTTTTGGGGAAAATAAGTAAAGCAACACCTAAACGTGGAATGGTTTTACTTCACAAAATTCTGACTTAAGTGTTCTCTAAAAGCCTTTTTCCCCTGTGTGGTAGTGGTTGCCGTACCCCCTTGAAACCCTGCGCCTTTGAAGGAAATCACAATGTAATCCTTTGGTTCAGCACGTATTGTCCCTTAATGACAGGCATTACATTTGCACAGTACCATAAATCAAAGCTAGAGGCTGTTTTAAATAGGCTGCAGATGCATGTGGACGTTGGCTCTCTAAGTGGCACTTTGCTGGAGAGAGAAGGGGGGAGCTATCCCACTGTGGTGGCTCCAGGTAGAATAGGGCGGGCAGAAGGGGTTCCCATTTCCACAGTATTTTCACTTCACCTGGGATTTAGCTCCACATGAAGACCTGTTTAGCAGAAGGAAATGCTTTTTGACTACGGCCTCTGAAGGGTTTAATTGGGATTTAACTGTTCCTATATATGCCACGCCATGTGGGAGTCTGGAGCTCTGTTTACAAGGTGTGTCATATCCTCTCAAACCCAGAGTCCTTCTGCCCCTCCTTTCTTTTTCTGTTCTGGACAAATAGGCAGAAAGATACTTTTAAAGTGAATGTGCATAGAAAAATCCACAATTACTGTCCTTGATTTCGCTGTGAAAACTTTACAACAGCGGTACTGAAAAATCTTCCCCTACCCCTCCCACTCCTTCTAAGAGAACGAAAAAATCCATCAAATTAACACATCAATGAGTTGATTGTAATCTCCAGGGTTCAGTGTAGCACTTTCTAGCCTCTCAGACAGGAGGCCAGCATGATTTATCAATGCAAACCTAATAGCATCAATATGAATCTAACTAAAAATCAATATTTCATTACCAAATTGTTAGTGAGAATGAAGAAAAATTGCCAGAGTCAGAGCATTCTCTAGGGTAGGAGCATCTGGAGTTCAATGTGACAAGATGAGTGATGCATGACTCGGGGCCTGGGGAAGGACACTGGGAGGACAGGCCACTACGTAAGGCCGAAGACTCACGAAGAAATCACTTTTTTTTTTTTTTAAGCTTTCTCTAAGAAGAAAGAAAATGTCTGAGAAAGAAAAAATGGAAGGCATCCTGCTATTTACTAAAACTGATGCAAAGTAGCTCAAACAACTGAATCTGAACAGATTAGTCCCCACTCTGGACACCTACACAGAACTGGTTTTCACGGGAGTTAAATGGGGAAAATAAATTCAGTGGTCCAGATTCCAATTTCAGATGCAAAGGACACAAATATATAGTAGCTTGCACAGTGGAAATAATTTGGTTTCATATCCCATGTAGCTGAAATTAGATCTGGCAGATCTTACTCTGGATTTTCTGAAATTTTAGATTTGTGGTGTGTTTCCTTGTATTGCAACTGAAATGTAGACTGAAATCTGCTATCAAGAAGGCAGTGGCACTCAAAATAGCGTGTTCTCTTAAAATGCATTCTAGTAATTAACATGCTTCTTATTTAAGAAAACAGAGCATGGAACAGTGCCAAAAATACATTCAAAGGATAACCTTACATTGCATTATGTCATAGGTCTATTCTGGCAATGTGATAAGAACTCGCATGCAGAACTGTGGAAAAATAAGAACAAAGCGCTGAGACGTAACTGTGATTTGAAATTCTCAGACAGCTTTATTTTATTCAGTTTCAACATGTATTGATAGATGATGGTTGGACTTTTTGTGTCCTGTTACCTTTTGTTCCCTTCAGATATTGGAAAATTATCTGAATATATATCAGCTGAGGTAGTGTTTATCACCTGCATATGTTTGGGCTGGAAGGACCATGTCATGGGGCTTGTGGAGCCCCCAATATTTGGGCTTTATTTAATGCATCCTGTAGTCCACTGAGCAGGAAAGTAGGAGTCTTGCTATAACCCTTAAATCAGCTTCTCGAATCAGGTTATGGGCAATCCTCTCAGCTTTTAGCTTTTGAAGAAAAAAAATTAATTCTTGCATTGGGAAAGAATAGTCAAAAAGTGCATTGCGAAAGCTTGGAAACAAGGAAGAAAACATAATCTCTCACAAACTACTTTGAAAAGAAAACAGAGTACTAGTTTCATTTTCTTCATTTAGTGGAGACTTGGAATGAACAGTTCGGAGGATTCTCTAGTTCTTCTGTGTCCTCATTTGGATAATCCTGCTCTATACAGCTCAAGTAAACTCATTTCTGCTTTTTTTTCCCCTTTGTTTCTTTTTTCTGTTGTTTAGAGGGAGAGAGGGAGAATTTCCAGGTTAGTTTAACTTATTGTTGAACTTATAGTTCAGAATAGAATTTCTCCTAGTCCTTATGTTTCTAATTCTGGCAGCCTGTGATACATCACTAATTTCTAATTCCCTTACTCCCTGGGAACTGTCATTATTTTATGTATTGACTAATACAGTTGTCTCAGGGTAAATTTCCCCTGAAATCGAAGTTTACTTCTTGCATTAGAAGTGAAGCCTACTCCTTTTTATGAATGACAGACTGCTTTTATAACTTTGCATGTAGTGGAAGCAGTCAAAGTAGAAATGTATGGGGCTTTTGTTTGTTTAGGTCCGTGCTTTTGTTTTTAAAGAGGTATTAACTGTACTTTAAACTGAGCAAATTGTAAGGCCAAATACCTATTTGACAATTTCATGTTACGACAAGAAAAATCTGATGAGACCTGAAGATATCAATAAATAAAAAATGTAGTGTCTCTGTTGCCAGAAATACCTTGAAAACATAAACGCCAATAAAAGGTTTTACTTTTTTTCCATTAAGACCTTATGTAGGCTCAAGCACTGAATGGGTACAGTATTTTACTAAAACTTAGAGAAATTGTAAAAATACTTTGCAATACAAAAGTGAACACATTAAATAGGCATGCCATATTAACAGAAAATATGTTTAAATAAACTGTAAATAAAAAGGCAGAAGGAATACCACCCTATCCACCTCCACAAGCAACCCAACAAACTTTTGAGGTGTAAATCAGTTTCTAATTTGTATTGATTCTTTTCCTACAGTTTCCACTTCACAGCCATTGTCCTTTATAATACCTGTTCCTGCCTCTTTTGCAAAAATTACAATAAGTTTTACTTTCTGTTGTATTTTGGAATTTGAAATAGACCCTCTTGGCTTCATAAACATAAATGAACTGCTGGTGGATAAATGGAGACAGTAACTTTACTTCCATGCAGAGGATAAATGGAGATAAACACAAGATAGAAATAGATCAGGAAGCTTATTTTTGTTTATTAAGAATTTTCATCTTTATTAATTTGTATGTCCCACTTTCTACTGGTATTTTTCTTTCTCACACATGTTAAAGGTTTTCTTTTACTTGAGGCAAGTCTGGAACTGAGAGACTTCTTTGCTGTTAGTGAAGAGCCTGAGAAGTGAAGACAAGATCCAATCAAACAAATTAGGGTACCCAGTCACGATAGAGCCTTGAATATTCTCTGTGCATTTCTTGGAAATAGAGTACTGTGCAAATCCTTGCACTCAGACTGATTGATACAGTCTGCCAGCCAATCATCTTTAGTGATCGGGGGAAATAACTAAAAGATTAGGAAAGTAACATCCATAACAGTTTCAGGAACTACGTAACTTGAAAAACCAAACCCCTTAAATAAACAATCTTGTGTTAGCCACTGTGCAATGTCTTGATTGAAAGACTAAATTTTATGTCAGTACCTTGCATAATCATTTGCTTCAGTTTTGCAAGGGGAAGTTTCGTTCAGAGATCACATCACAGAGACTGAGCAATAACGGCAAATGGTAGAGAAGAGTCACAAGTACGGAAGAAAAAACATTAATGGGGGAAAGAAATCTGGCTATTTTAAGCACAAAACTTCAAAATAAAATCAAAACTTGTTGCTTTTACTTTTGAATGCTGTTCGTGCTTATCAGGGGCACTGATTTCCTAGATGAAACTGAGTGGATCTGTAGGTGGGCCCTAGTCTCATGTCAGCAGGAGCATCTTGTGTTTACACCTCTATGCTGCCTGGTTTCTTCATTTGCAAGATCTAGGTAGGTAAAAGAATTCAAGTTCTGAATTCAAGTATTAGTGTCAAAGATGTGTGATGACAGAGTGACCAATTGAACTGTAGGCATTTTATTTCTCATTGCATCATCAATGTATCTTCTGCCTACCTTGAACCCATTTTTTTTTTTTTTTTTTGGACGCTGTTGTATAGACCAAGCAAGTATGGAAGAATTATTTCCTATCCTTTCATTGACTTCAAAACAGTCCGGTTATGACTGTAGTCACCCTTTTCAGAGACATTTGAACACTTGACATTTTTGTTCCTGTGGATGTGCCTGGAAAATAAATACTGGTCCTGTAGCACAAATGAACTGAAAGATGGATTGATTTTCCTGGTAGAACTCCTTGAAATCTGGGGGGACAGAAGGCTTTAATTGAGTGTTTCATTTTTTGATATTAGCATAGCTAATATCAGAAAATAGAGGCAAGCACACATTTAGCAGTAATGGCTTGTCATAGATATTGAAATCTATAATGTGTCTCACAGACACGCCATGCAAGGGGTAACTTTGTAGTCACCTTGCTTATTTAAAACTTACCTGCTTTCACACCCATAAACAAAAGGAAGTTCAGTTCACTCTGTTAACTCATTCCCCAACTCATTCCCTAATGGTCCATGGAAAGTGAGTGGACCTTCTGGTTCTATAGCTTCAGCATTATGCTTTCAGCTCCTTGAAATCAGTTTTTGCTTCTTTTCCTCTTACCTCTTTGAATCTTCTCTCACTGGCATCATATTCTCATCATCATCATCTTATTCCCTTCCCATCATCTTGTCACCTTTTTTTATACTCCATGTTCTTCTAACCTCCTCAGTTTAAATTTTTGTTTTATACCATCTAGTTCATTCAGAGCTTGCCCTTGTTAAATTCTTGGTATTTAGATGCAGTATCTGTGATTCTGTAACCTACCTTTCAGCACTGCTTGTGCAGTGGGTAAGCAAAAGGCCAGCTGAGAAGCTTATTTTTATAATGAGTATACTTCATGGTGTGCTTGATAGAGTCCTTGGTAAGAGTCTTTTGCAGTAGAAGTAGCTAAGTAGTAGCTAAAACATTTTGTTCTCTGAAGAGTAAATGCCTTGGTTCACTGCCAAGTTTCTGTTTGATTATAAAGAAATTGGAAAGGGACATACATCCAGGCCTAATAAAGCAATTGTTCATTTCTTTTAGGAAAAAAATGAGGAGAAAACGTTATTAGAGTAGCTGATACATTTGACATTTTATGTATTTATTTGCATATCTGCAAGGCTTGTGGGTAAAATAGACACCTGCTAAATGTATAGTGTGACTGATGGTAAAAATGGTTTCTTTTCACAGGTTTGTTCTTTACAACCAAGCAGTCTTAAGAATTTTGCCATTTACATAACACAGCATAAATTGTTTCACAGTAAATCTGCTTAGCAACTTTATTTATGGAAGAATGACATGTGCATTTTCTATGACACTTAATACTTTGGGTCTTTGTTTTGACAAAATTGTTTTACTCCCTTCTCCCCCAATTATTTATAGTTAAGATCTGCTTAAGCACTTTGTCTCTGAAAGGTGAGTTTCAATAGGATTCTGTTATAGTATAGAATTTTGTGTTTGAAGCATTAACATGTGGCACTTCTATGCAATGCTTTTTATTTATTCTTTTTCTGTGGGCTTTCAGATGCAAAATAACATGAGATTTGGCCTTTAAAAAGTATTTAATTGATGGGATGGTGAATCTGTCATGAAAAATCAGTACACTTTTATTATTTCAGCTCCAGACACTGTTTTCTTCCCAGTTCAGACATACAGTCATGCTTCCAGATCTCCTTTCCATTGGTGCATGGTAAGTTTATTACTTGTGTTGTGGCAGGATGCAGCGTTCACACTTAGGGCCTAGCTGGGGTAAACATAGAAAAAAATAACAATGAAAAGACAGTAATTCCGGATCTCTGTAGTCTCTGGCCTGGGAAAAATCTTTGCTTTTTTTTGGTATATGTTCTTCATAGTTACTGCTGAAGTACATTTGGGGAATGTGTTTCAGACACTTCCTTGCGCAAACCTCACTTGGAAGAACAACTTTGCCTTTTCTTTCTCTCCCTGTGCTTTCTAGAAAGTTTCTCTTCGTGTTTGTGGTAGGTCACTGAATAAGCTAACAGTGGGTCTCTTTGGCAGTTATGAGCTGATGTCCTTGAGTTGTTCTGTTGGTTTGGTTATTTGCTCTCTTCATATGAGATGGCCTTTCCCAAGGGCTTCTGAATGTCTCTAGTGGGTAGCCAGCTCCTTGCTGGTGTTTTGTGTACTTGTCCTCAGGGATGAAATCCTCTGGAATACTGAAGGAACTGAGTTCTGCCTAAGAAATTATTCATGAAGATTTTCCAAGCTGCTCCGAGCTTCAGGTGGAGGATGTAGCGGAAATGCTGTGCCAAGAAAAGCCTCTGACCACTCTAGCATGGACTAGAAAGGTTTTTCTTTCTTCTTTCTTTCTGCCCTGTTCAAGTCCTTTAGCGCTTTTTAAAATCAGGAGTTCCATTCCTTAAATAATTCACCAACAGAGCCTTTTCCAAAAAAAAAAAAAAAAAGGCAAGTCAGAGTTTTGTCTTGAGAGGGTGAACTAACCGGTGCTAATTTCACTGCTGCTCTGCCTCTGTGGCCACAGGTAGCCAAATGATGAACTTAAGGGCAAGACGGGTTCTTTGGTCCTTATAACCTGCAGTCAGCTATAGGACTACTTGTTTTAGGCAGGTGTGACTGTGTAGTTACACGGATTCCAGGCAATGAAGTACATGCTGTTCTACTGCATTTCTTAGTTATCTTACACTGTTCTAATTTCTTTGCTGTTATATGAGGCTTTCCATGGAGCGACAAATTCCACTCTGCTGTCTTTGAGTAAAGCTGCTTCTACCGATGGAGGTGTAGGGTGGATCTTGGGTAGAAAAGTCTCATTTCTGATTTCTACGGTTCAGGTAAATGATTTATCCATTATCACTGCTTAGTGGACTGGAGGGGAAAGCTCAAGATTTCTATAAGAGAACAATGTTTAATATTCTAGTCTTTGTGATCTTAGCAATGTGGCATGTGAGTGTGGAGGGTAAAGAGGAGTAAGGACTTTAAATTCTGCAACAAGAAAAAAAAATTAAGTGTCTTTAACAGACTCACTAATTGACAAGAGAATTGGATAGTTTTTTTTCCGTGGAAACAAGGGGTTAGTTTAAATTTTAGAGGTACTTGCCCCTATTTTCTTGATTAATCTAGGTATGTGACTGTAACCATATTGTTAACTACCCTGAAGACTGTTTTCTCCACAGCAATGCTGCATGGCCTGAAGCTTCTTTCTTTATCACAATTAATATTTGTTTGCCTTGTAGAAAGCAGTTCATAGGAAAGACAAATATCTTTGTTTTTCTCCTAATTTATTGGCTTTTACAAAATTCTGACTGAGAGTCCAGGTGCACAGAAGCAGGAATTCATGTGTGGTGCTGGGGACACATTTTCTGTAGAGAGATGCCTATTGGAAATAAAATTAAAAAGACTGTACATGCCATATTAGTAGGAGATGATTTTATGATTTTATGATATGAGCATCGTGTCTAAAATATTTACTGTCCTTGTGGACACAAGTTAAAATTTAGGCAGAATTAGCTTAGACCTCTGCTTCTGAGTTGTTCTTTGCAGATTAAAAATGTGGTGCATTTCTGGACATGGCCTGGTTCTTGTGTTTAAAAGAGAAAATTTACAACAGACTACAGAAGATACAGTCTTTGCAACAGACTTTTTCTTCCTCTGTTGCTTCTGCTAAGCAGGCAGTTCTCTGGCCACAGAGTGTGCAAAGTGATTTGAAGTGAAAATCACTACTTAGTTACAGAAATATAGAAGCATTGTTTGTGTGAAGAATGGTTAGGAAAAAAAAAGGCAGAAACACCTAATGTACTCTGGTGTCTGTCTACTTAGCTCCAAATTCAGAATGAGGGAGGGGAAAAAAACCCTTCCAATTCATCTTAATAAGATGACCATAAGTTGGCAAGTCTTTATTTTTATCAGTCTGTCTACTCCAGCATCCTCAGATAGGAGTCAAATTGTTGGCACAGAAATATCCACTTTTCTTGGTCTTGTTCCACTCTGCTTCCAGTATTAGCTTGAGGACTCTATACAGGATTGATCTAAAGGGAGAAAAAAAACATTAAGCAAAGCAATAAAGATAATTAATCTAAGTTTGAAAGAGATATTTTCCCCTTCTTCTGCCATTCCTTCGCTACAAATGTGCAAACATTACAGTGAGAGGCTGAGAGGTGCTATTTGCTTTACTGGAATATAGCTTCCCCCCATCATCTCCTCTCCATTCTATTTGCCCCAGTCTTAAGGGATGTCATCAAGGACCATCTTGTATGTTACTGGAGTTCGCTGTTGTTTCAAGCTAATCTCGGATATCAACTAAAGCCAACAAATCAACCCTGTGCAGCTGTGCAGTGAGTCTGGGAGGACTCCACTCCACGTTCTTCAGCCTTTTTAATTTTTATCTTTTGGTTTGGTTTTGTTCATGACATATTTATGATCAGTGGGGTTGAGATGAAAGGTCTTTATGTATACACATGCAAAAATCAGTGCTATACTTTTTTTTTTGTCTTTTAATGATATTTCATTCAAACAAGCTCTTTCTATGTAGCCAGAGTTCTGCTTAATTAGATATTTAAATGATTGGAGCAATGCTATTTCTTTAACTCCTAACTGCGACGAACGCATACGAAACATACTGTTGGCGGCATTTAATCAACAGCAGTCAATTTATCATTTTCACAGTTTTAGTGAGTGGTTATGAATCACTAAAATCACAGGTATTGTAGATGCAGTGTTGTGGCACTATCATTAACAAATATACGGTGCACAGAGGGATGACTTGGTAATTGAGTGGGACTAATAAGAATACATCATTTAGCTGTGTGTGACAAACTGTGCCTCAAAACACAACCATGGAAAATTCACGTTTTGCTTAATAAATAAATTACACAGCCAATGTATTATACATAATTTGTGTCCTCATGGATTTGAATGATATATAATGCATGGTCCAAGTCATTTATTTATTAAGACTAACTATATATATTGTAGGTGGGGAATTTTAAACTCTAGAGTAAGACCTGCATAGGTAACTGTTACAACTACTGAGTTTGATTGGGCAGCAAATGAGGCTGTGCATTTGGGGACCTGCAAACACAGGCAAGTGTTTGCAATGTTTCAAGCTCCAACGTGTTAATAAACTTCACTTTCCTCCATTAATTTGAGGGATAAGAGGAGTAAAGCTGGATCTTCACCAGAGAGCTTTGTTGTAGGCTCTTATTCAGTGAAGGAAAACAAGGTATTTCCTCAATAAAAAGAAAATACTGATGGAGGCAAGGAGCGTTGCTGTACTGGGGTAATAAACAACACTTCCTCTGTAATGTTTTGGCACTTGTGGACATCTAGGCCTGTTGGTCAATTCAAAAAAGATAGAAAATAAAATAATCTTGATGCTCTTTACGATCTTGAAGAAGCAATAGAAGAGTATTTGACCTACCGATTCTTTAAAAATAGTTTTCAATAGGTTTTTAAGCTCCGTATGTTGGTCTATGGCATTGTGTTTCAAGACTTTCACAAGTCTCTACTGTAACTACAGATTCCTCTGACTTTTTTTTTTTTTCTTGTGTCCAGCAAATCTGATTTCATTTTAGGAGTATTTCTTCTGTCTAGCTAACTGAAATATAGTGTAGGACTCTTCTGAGAGCATCTGAATTTAAATGCATTCTGAAAAAGTAATCTTTTAAAATGGAAGTATTTTTATTTTAAAATATCATTGCTGCTTTGAATCTCGAATTAAAAGGAAAAAAAAAACACTAAATAAATAGCTCTTATTAACATTGCATTGAACAACCATTATTTCAGGTTCATATTGATGTTCAATATAGAGTCAACAACTTATACCTTGAGTTTCCCCTGAAACATTATCTATAGATTGCATAAATCTGCATCTAATCAGGCTTTTACAGGGAAATTAGAATGATACTTTTTCTGACATTGGTAGAAAGGTTGGCTTACTAGAAAGATCATGCTGAATGAAACCACTGAGAGTAGCCTAGGCTAATGTGCGGGAGGAAGAAGTACTAGCTTTGGGAATACTGATTTTTCAGCAATTAATTATAAAAAATCCTCAGCAAAACAAAAAACCCACCCTTTTTTTTCTTACTCCAGAATCAAGTGAGTGATTTTGTTGGGTTTTGTGTGAGATATTTCTAGGCAACCTTGAAACTTTGACATGACTTGGAGTTGCAGAACCTTTATCCAGATCTGAATTTCTTTGGGACTGCAGAGGTGTCTGAGATTTCTGTTCTACTTTTGGGGGAAAAAAACTCTGCCCATAATTAACTCTTTCTTTGCATCAGGTTTTGGCTTAAACTTTAAACAAACTCCCTGAGAGGAAACCTTCTGCAAGTTTTCTCTTTCAGGTTTGGAATATTGTTATTCTTAAAATTTAGAGCGAACTGAAATAATGAAAGCTGGATAAAGGAAAAGCAAAATGTTAGAGGACCAGCTTGCCTCACTGAGCATAGTTTCTTTTCTGGAGCTGCAAAATAATGTGTACCAAATTTTGAATCCTACCTGTCAGCAACCTTCCACAGCATGCCTGACATCTCCTTGGATGGTGCCTGCTTAGCTGCTGCTGAGCTCCAAACTGGGTGTATAAAACTTCACGTGAGGAAGCCTCGTAGCTGTCAGCTTTCCATTACTTGCTTCATCCTTAAATGTCATCCCAGGAAGATGTTCAGTGCAGGTAGTTTCTCCTTTTTAAAAAATTAATATTTGGTCACTAAATCATGATTACTTCCACTAAAGCTTTTCACAGCTGAAAGGATAGCAGAGATGTGGTAACATCCTACCATCTGCTTGCTCAAAGAGCACCACACTTGGGGAAATACCTTATCGTCTATGAGAATATCAGCTTCACATCAAAAGTGAAACCAATTAGAAGCTTAAACCTATTGATCCATTGTAGAGTATGACTAAATGGATAACATGAATTTCCTAACTTCGCAGAAAATAAGAGTACAAGGCCTTTGGGAATTTCACTGCTTGTCTGTATAGTGTATCAGCCCATGGATGTTGTTGATTCATTTTCTTCAATGGGGCCATACCTTATTTTAGAACAGGCTTTTCATCTTTTCTCTCTGTGGGGTCAAGATGATCTTAGAGTTGGTTGTGTAGCTGACTTAATTTAAATTCAGATTGAAACATGACTGTGTTTGTCAATAATTCAGTACAGATTCCAACCACTACTCTTCCCTGATGTGTCCAATCAATGCTTTGATGTCTTTCTTTTGATCCTATTGTACTCTCCTTTCTTTCTCTTTGCTAGAAAGCCACCAGAGCTGAAACTTCTAGAGAAATGATACTAACTAGGAGTTACCTTAAAAACTTTCACATGGTGAGAAAGAGCCAAATAGCAAAATTTTCCCATCTCCAAAACACATTGTTGGGAGTATTACACATACTGACCCCTTAGAGAAATCAGTCTGGTGTTCACAGGCAATGGGGCTGGCTTACAAATACCTTGTATGCCTTTGCACTAAGTAAGCACTTGAGGCTATGGTGTAGTGGTTAGGTATGCTGGGATGAAGGTTGGACTAGATGATCTTCAGAGGTCCCTTCCAACCCCTAACATTCTGTATGGTCTGTAGGTAAGTGACTACAGTGTCTGAGTGAAAACATAGCATGATGGTAAACTTATTTCCCCTTCTTTTCAGGTAATTTTTGGATAGCTTTCAGCAGCAGGGTAGGCTGCATCTGTCTACTTCCTCCCAACTCTGCTTAAAGAAAATAGTGACACTCAGGGTAAGACATAGAATTAATTGCAATGCATCGTTCCCTCTTTTAATGCTTGTAACAAGCCAATGAGCACTGAAAGAACCCTTGGTATAATAATGTAAAAAAAAAAAATACTGATTAAGGCTGCTGGGTAATAAAACGTCCTTGGTATAATTTGAGTCATTTCTCTTTGTGGTTCTGTCATTAACCCTACAAAAGCCAGTGTCTCCATTTTGGTACACTGCCTTGTTAATCTGGGTTTTCTGCTCCCCCGGAATTAAACCTATGCTAACAGGACCGTGAGATAAAAATGTAGGCACAGGGCTGGCTAGGCCCCTGTGGTCACTGAGATAAATTAAATAATTTAAATTAACCTAGGGGCCTGTGTGTAGAATAATCCTCCACTTAGATGACCCAGTGATTCTTAACTCATTTCTAAGTCTGTATCCAGTCAACGTGAAAGTGTTAATGTTCCTGTATCACAGTACACTGATTACACTTATCTTTTTCATACCCAATAACCAGGGACAATGATTATATTATTCATAAGATATTTTTACCTGAAGTAATAAAGCATGCAGCTTTAGTTATTATTTCCTAATCTTTTTTTTTTTTAACTGTACTTTTTCTCCAGCCCCAGGGATAACCCTGCAATTTATATTAAAAAACATTCTTCTCTTGCACACCTTTCTTTTTTATATCTCTGTCTGTGCTAAGCTGGCATAATTGTATCAGCAATGTCATGTTTGTTTGAGCATTCTTGTACCTTTTGGGGAATGCTATCCCTGCAGGGCTGGCCAAGACATCCTTTCTGTTTAAATTGAAAAATAAAATTGGAGAGGGTTAATGTGGGAGAAAGAGGCTTATATCAGCACGTCTTCTCTTACCTTAATCAGGTAATACACAAGGCAAAAATAGTCTGACATGTCCGCAAACAGTTACTGTGCTGCCCTGCCATATGCTGCCCCAGTGTTCCAGATGGACAGAGAATCTGTGAAAGTCATGTTTCATGAGCATTCCCTTCAGGCTCCCGGGAACCTCCAGGACACAGCTGGAGAGATGCATGCACACACCAGTGCGGCTACATGGGGTTGCGTCTGTGTATGTGTGGGAGAGAGAAAAAGCATGGATGTTTGGCAGGCAGTGAAGATGGTTCTAAATAATTCTTAAGGCAACTAAAGTGTGGAGGGGAGTGAGGTGGAAATCTTGCAACTGACTTCATGTTACACGCCAAGAAAATGTTTGAGTGGGATTTCTAGAACTCATTTGCCCTCAAATTTGCCAACTTGTTAGACTTTATTTCATTTCTAGGGATCACTCCACCTCTTACGCCACAGAGAGATGGTACAAATGTACAGGCAAGAGAAGAATGGCTCTGATCCCTGCCTCAAATAATCAGACAGGAAAACAATTGTTTTCCTTTATTTTTTTTTCTCTAGTGTTCCTTGTAGTAAAAGTACTTCTAATTCAAAGATAAAGGCAAACAGAAAGCTCCCAACCTTTCTGCAAGGCCATTAGTAAAATCTGGGTTTATGATTAAACAAAAACATCCCAGGGTTTTTCTCTCCTGGGACTTTCAGTTGTGTTTTAATGTCCTAATATAGTTCTTGAATCAGACACTACAGGAAGATTTTTATCTGGCCACAGATAATTGAGTGTAAGTTATATCTAACATGACTTCTAAGAGTTTGTTCTGCTAAACTATACATGACTGAGTTAGAATTAGCTAAAACATATCAGGAAACCTCACCGTTAATCTGTGTGTGCCCCCGTGAGCATGTGGCAAAGAGCTTAAGCCAGCCCTTAGTGCACCCCCACTTGTTTAGATGCTGTAGCTGCCCCCTGTACTCTCCCTGCAGGTGGCCTGAAGAGGTCTGCTTTTCACCCAGCAGGACCTCTCCCTGTTACTGGTTTTTCTTCTCCTTTCTGTGTGTGAGCACTTGGACTCTACCTTCCAGCAGAAGGGTAGCAATTCAGGGGGAGGTGTGCTCCTTCATCAGCCTTCCCTTACCAGCTATGTGGCAAGATGAGGCAAGCAAAATCCCAGTGAAGTCAAAACCCCAGTGTCATCCTGGATGGACCCACATAGAAGCGTGGGATTGGGAGTGGTTCGCTGCTGCTGTATATAAACATGTTTTTAAGTATAGGGCTACCTTCCCCTTTCATCATAGGTCTAAGCCATAGGCAGAAGGCTATCTGCAGGAAGCTATAGGCATGTCAGGAAGATGTTCACCTGTTTCACTGAAATTAAGCTTATAGTTATTTCCTGTGATTTTTTATGATGTTCTCTTGAGTTGTATAATACTCTGGAAAATAGCGATGGCCACATTGATGGCCATGACATTAAATTAAGCTTGAGCTAATTGAAACTTCATGGCCAAAAGTAAATCATTTTGAAGAAAAATTCCCAGCCAACTATGTCCTTGACCACCACCATAATATCGCAAAACATGAAGTTGTTGAGTGACTTGGTGCCAGCCCTTACCACTCTATGCATAGTCTAGCCTTTTCAAATGGCAGTGTTTTTACAGCTGATGTTAACCCAAAGGCAAAACACAGCCTAAGTTCTCTGTATAATGCAGATAATTGGTGATATTTGTGAGGTTATGTGCAACCTGGGTGGCCTGATTGAACACAAGTTTCTGTATAAACCACAGGAAAAAAGAAAAAAACAACAACATGTGAAACCCTGCCCTGAAAGAGAGTTGTTGCCTTTCCAAGTTAAAAAAACCCAGAATAAATCTATTAAAATGCATCACTTAAAACAACTACTTGTGTTTTCTATCACACAGAGGTAGTAACAAAGCTCTTATTCAGGGATGGAAGGTAACTCTGTCTTTTGTAGGTAAAAATGCTTCTATGCACAGAGAATTTATATATTTTTACTTGGTAGAGAGCCCACATATCCCAATTTGCGCTAGAAATAACCAAGTTTTACTCATGTTTTACATGGCAGTGGGGAGCACTGTGCATCCTGCCACCTCCCCTCCTTTGCAGGGAGGACAGTGCGGGTGGCGGGGGCAGCTTGTGAATGGCTTCTCACTCTCCACGGGGGAAACAGCCCAAAGCAAGAAGGAAAAAGCTCCCCATGAAAGCTGTAGCTCAGAGCTGGAGTCGGGGCAGGGACGGGGGAAGAAGGGAAAACTTTAGTCAATGAGGCAGAGGCTGGTGAGAAAGCACTGCAATGCTGGCATTTGTTTTGGCTGTCATGGCCCTGAGGGCATCCACAACCCTGCCTGTCTCTGCCTGGCCCCCCAGGACTCCCACCCCCCTGCCCACA
>NW_009717467.1:56019-68907 GCF_000703405.1 Apaloderma vittatum | reverse complement strand
CTGGCCCCTGGCTGGGGAGTGCAATGGGCTCTGGCTTCCATGCCCTGCCTTGACAGACCCCCACAGGGAGCGTCCACCACACCTGGCATCCAGGGAGTCTCATCACTACCGGACTTCCCCCCTGCCCCCCATACACAAGGCTGAATTAATTTATCTTTAATTCTGTACAAAATCAGCATATGCTCTCATGCAAATATTACCAGCTGACATAGGAATGGAAAGGTAATATCCTGGCCATTTGTTTCTGTAACTTGATCATATAAACAGGGATATTATTTCTAAACTTAAAAAAACCCAACCACCAACCCACAAAAAAAACAGCCACAAACAACAACAACAAAAAAATCAATGCAATTTTCTATTTGTTCCTATCAGAGAAGAAAAGGCCTTGGCCTCATCCACGGCAAGCTTTGCTCCCTGTAAGGCACTGCAGCCTCTGCCTTCCCTCCCTTCTTCCAGGGGTATAAATTAATATCTCATCATTGACCATAATATGCCCTGTAACTGTGTTTATTATTACTGCGTATTTTAGACAGGTGGTAAGTATCGGCACTTTTTATTATGCTGATAAACAATGTCAGGCTGCCAGGTGAAATGTGTTGTTGGGGTGATTTCTCACCTCCCTGCAGCCTGCTGTGGCTCTCCGAAGGAGTGAGCAGCCCCAGCCGGGCTGTCTCCTGCAGCCTCTGTTCCTCTCTCCTGTGGACATCAGCCGAGGGCCATCACCCACCTGCGATCCATGTTTTCAAGGAAGGTAAAGTCACAGCAACGCGTAGATCTTAGAAAACTGGGCACAAATGTAGGCATCTTCCCTTTCCTCTCGTCCTTGCTGCATTCCCAAGCACTGCTGCTCTCTCAGATCCCCTTCCTTTACCCTGCAGCAGCACCGGGGTGCTGGTCTCTGCCCTCCTGAACTGGTCCTGCTTGCGAGGCCTGGAGTGGGAGCTTGGTGCGGTGTGGCCAGGAGATGTGGATATATTTGGCAATTTATTGAAAATTCCTTAGGTGCACACCTCCCACTCCCCTCTTCTTACATGATGCTGCCTGACATGTATCGGGTTCACACATAGTGCTCACACATACGTGGCATTACCTCACGTGTATCAGAGCCTTTCTCAAGCGTCTTTTAATCTCCCCTCTTGCAGCATCGCATCTATTTACCAGCTTTGCTCCTCAGACACCTTGAAGCCTGCCGCAGAAGGTGTGTGTGTGTGTCTGTACTGTATGTCTATGCAGAGCGCTGTGGGGAGATACTTTAGCAAGGTTCAGACACCTGAGAGCAAATTCACCTTGATAGTGCTGGCGGCACTAACGCTGTTATGTTGCTTCCAGTACATAAATTAGCTTGGCTATGTTTCCAAAGCATGTATTATATATGCAAGTGTACAGTGTCCTGTCCGGCAATAACAGCAGCTATTTTTCCTTTGTAACCCTTATGTCTGGCTAAGACATGAATGTAAAAAATGTTATGCAACTTATTTATAGAACCTTTTTTTTTTTTTTTTACATCTGCAAACCCTGGGCACTAAATAAAAAAAAATTAAAAGCATATTGGTTTACAACTTTATTAAATACTAAAAAGTTAGCAAATGCCAGAATTTGGGCTTTTGATACCTCTTTGTTCATTTTATGGCTTTGTGCATATGCAATCATTCATTACTGAAGTTTGTCTTTTTTTCCCTGCCTTTACAGGTTGAATCTAAGTTATTCAATCAAAAGGGCTGTTGTAGGGATGTGGTGAATGAGTTAAAAGGTCATGGGAAAGAAATACTGTTACATGGTAATTGACTTTTGTTTAGACTTATTTTAGCAAGACTAATTTTGGTTTTCATAGGGAGGAATCATCCTGTGTTTTCCTTCTTTTCTTGATGTCCATTAGGAAATGATCAAGTAACTTTGAATTAAAAACTATTGTTGATGGACTTTAATGTTGGTTTTATCTGCTTCATGTATTTTCATGGGATTTTGTATTTCTTTAATTAGATGTACCACCTACTGTCACTGTTCAGGAGGATAAAAGAGGAGGTATGTGAAAGAGAGCAAAGAGTAGGTATGTGAAAGAGAGCAGAACTTAGATTCTAAAGTCACAGAGCTCCTTTCCTTTCCCCAATAGGGTGCTGCTGTGAAGCCTCTAGGGTGTCACAGAACTGGTGCATATACAGTGTCATGTGGGACCCTTAATCACCAGGTCACCTTGACGTGTTTGAAAATAGAGGATTTCCTTTAGCACTTACCCATGCCATCCATTTTGTTTCAGTGGCTACGGTTGTAGTAGCTTTTGTTTACAAGAGTTTACAGGAGCCAGGACTTTGGATAATAAAACTGAACAGGTGCAAGGGATAATGCAGTGTGTTGGCTTGTGTGGGCTTCTGTCCTAGGTGTGCACCTCCGAGGTGTGCTGTACAAGAAACCCTGAGTGAAGTGAGGAAAGGGAAAGGGCATGGCAATGGGCTTGGAGTGGGCTATATTATATATGTATTTTTTAGTCTTTTTACTGGAGATTTGCTAGGTTTACAACCTGAAACTTCACACTGTTGTCCTGGGACAACAAAGTACAGTGATAATTTCAGTTGATCACAGAAAATGTTGAGACCCTTATGTGTTGTGATGTGCTGATTGAAAAACCTAGATATCAAATCCAGCCCTAACTCTTAGATCTTTTCATTGCTGAGGGAATTCTACATTATGCTTCATCTGGGCACGCTTCCTTCTTTGGGGAGAAGGAGAAACTAATTTGTGCTACCTTTATGTCTCCTCATAGTGCTTGTCCATTGGTGTTATGGAGACATTCCGGTGAGGGATGCGGTACCCTGAATGTGAAATTCCCTGATAACTGGGTGGCTAAAAGCTAGATCTAGGTTTTGATGCCAGCGGCCATGTCTATTTAAAATGCAAGATAAATTAATCTCCTCCCCCAACATTATCAGAATCCTGCAGATGGTGTTATTACAAATAAGTTATGTTTATCTAAAAGTATTAGCATTTAACTCTAGAAGGAATGGTTGTTGCCATGTGTGGTTCAGGTCTTTATAGATGTTGAGGATTTCTTTTGTCTCCAGGATGAATATTCCCCCCAAAATAATATATATATATATATATATACATACTTGTTTTGCTGGAATATACAATCTCATCTTGTCTCTTTTTTGTGAATATTTACCTAAGCAACTGAAGTTATGGAAGGAAAAAGTGTTATACACAAGTGTGCAAATAACATTCACAAGAGTCATGTAGGTTAAAGTTACCATAACCATGCTCATTACCATAGGTTGATAATTAAAACTAGAGATAGGGAATGAGTTTATTGCACAGGAATATAAGGGTTAAGAAATCATTTTGAGGATGAGGAGCTGGAGTAGGTAGTTTGGGCAAAGGTGGGGTTGGTAATGAAAAAACCTGCTGAAAGAAACCAAGCTACCATCAATTTTTAGACACTTCTGTAAAGAAAATGAGGTAATCCAATCAAGGAATGCAAATAGAGCCATTTGGTTAGATGACCAATTACACTGGGGCAACAGTGACTCATTAATATTTGTGCCATATGTTTATGAAGAATCCAAAGGCTACATTAAGCAAACTTAAAGCAACTGGGACTTAACAGGTAACTCATGGAGAGAAAAAAAGACCTAGAGAAATGATTAGATTTATTCACTGGGAATGGTACGTCTCCCTTTCAGAACAAAGTCATACTCAATGTCCTTGCCCTGCTATATTAATGATAGGCTTTGTCTTAGTGTCTATATTTTGCTCTGAATCATTTTGGATAACTCAGGTTGATGAGCTTTCTGTTTTCCTTGAAACATAGTCTGTGTTCTCTAAATGAAAGGAAATGTAAAGCTCTTTACATTTATGCAGTCATTAATTAACCTGCAACAACTTAGTGGCACCAAGGGACCGAGTGTGTTAAAAATAGACATCGAAGTCAATGACAACTTTGAATAACTTTTCTGGATTGTTTGTTTTTTTTTCTTTTCCACTAAAGCACTTAAGTGTATTTAATTGAACAGGCTACCTGAAGTCATGATGATGTAGTATCATATATTAAGACCATCAAGGTTTTCATTGATGTATGCTCGTTGTTCTCTTAGTCCACTTCATATTTAGTGCCCTGTAATGTACTTCTGCCAAAGGCCTCAAGCCAATTCTAAGAAGCAATGTGTTTTAGAAAAATCCAATGTTGATCAGTGAATCAGGGATGGGAAAATGGGTTTCTTTATTCCTGGTAGTTTGCTTCCCCTTTGGAGCTGAAATTACTAAGCTGGAGAAACTGAAGTTCAGCCCATGCTCACAGTCATGATGTTTGACGTGGCCAGGTAGTTTGTTCAGAAGGACAGAGGGTCATGGGTGTCTTATGAGTGTAGAGAGCCTTTTAGCAAAGGAAACCTTCCTAGTACAAACAATCCAAGGTGAAATGTTGAAGTTGAAGGTACAAGTCAGGAAAGAATTTTTTTCTCAAGGAATTACAGTTTCATTTGCTACCATCATAACTAGGGGAGGGGGAGAAAAACTATCTGACTAAATGTCTCTTTAGATACTCATATATGTTAAAACTCAGAGCTCTTGCTGGATGCTAGAGACGTCCTCAGATTCATTATGTAGATTCTTGGCTCTACTGTATGCAAAATCAGCTGTTTTGGTAATGTGAAGACACTTTGAGCTTTTTTTGTGCTTAAGTCCTAGTAGGGCTTAGGCGCAGTATCTGCAGCTAAGATTTGGTATGGTAGTCATGCTTTGAACACATTATACTGCTCAGAATATATAATACGGAAGTAATAATTAAGGTATAAGCAGAATATATTCTCTGTTTAGAACAACCAACTAGGATATGGGAGAGTTGAATTCCACTCTGGTGAAGAAAGGTTTTGGGGCTTGATTTCTTACTTGTTCCTTAGAGATCCACGGAATGCTACATGGCTTCAAATCCCAAGGGGAGATGTTAAGTGTCAGCCTAGAGCCAAGCTCTTAAATTTTGGTGAAGAACAGGTCTTATGCCACTTCTTTTGCTTATGAGCAAAATTCACCTGAACTTTCTTAGTCTTTTTTGCTGACCGTGTCATCTTTTTTGAATTCCATCTCTTGTTCACTGCTGGCACGTAACTCATTAGTCGTCAAGGCTAATGGCAAAATGGCAAAGCTCAAGTTTACAGTGCTGAGTCTAACCCCTTTTGTGAGTCCAGCCCAGTTTGCTTTTTGCTTAGAATTATTAAATCTAACAGAAGTCTTTGGTGGGCTTCATAGTTGTTTTGACTACTTTTTTCCTCCTTCTGCTACAGACTCTCTCTGTTCTAAAACAATTTCACAATCTAACAGACTTTACTTATCAGGAAACTTTTCAGGGCATCAGTCTACATTTTAGTTTCTTCTTATGTGAAATAATGGATCCCCCATACCTAGAGTTCTGTGTCTTCACCCCATTTTTGTGACTGTAACTGTTTTCTTACCCTAAAGAATAATGCTTTAGTGTTGACACGCTTCAGTCCACCAGATGTCAGCTCTTAGGACCTTCTGTAAAATGAGATCGTGCTCTTCAGGGCCTGTTGTGTGAGTCAGCTGTTAAGGACTCTGCAGTGCTGGTGGGGAGGGGAGGGCCTTATTTTCACTCTGTGACAAAGTTGCTTTCTTCCTACTTAAGACAGTGGAAAATTTTATTTTGTCTTCATTGTTGCAAAGTAGAGGGCAGGAAAAGAGAAAGTTGATTAGAACCTCCTACGTGCAGTGTTTTGGCCCTGACTACTTTGCCAAACAGGAAGCAAAAAGTACTTTTTTTCCCTTTTAAATATGTCTTAATTTCCTTCATGTTCCTATAGAACAGTGGAAGTTGAAGTAAAAAAGATGAGCTACCAACAAATAATGGGATTTTATCATTGTCAATAAAGAACAACATGTTGATTGATTATTTTTGGTTTATATAAAAGGCAGTCGACTGAAACTTCAGGCACAACAGCAATCATTATAAAGTACAGAGACTTTAATAGCTCAGCATTTGAAAAAATACTCCAGCAGGAAGTTCCATAGTGCCTTGGTCTGCCTCTGTAGCCTCTTTGGGAAAAGCCAAGAACAACAGCAAGGTTTTGTGGCATGACTTGAAGGTCAATAAATCTTGGGTTTGCTAAACCAAGGAGGGATAAAAAATTTGGAACCAAGAGCCCCTTACATGATATGTCCTGTGGCCGAGCTCACTCCCAGGTAGTTCAGATGTCTGTCAGTCAAGAGAATTCCAGTGAGCAGATCCCTAGGAGAGGTGGTTGCTAAAGATGTTCAAATCCAAATTATTTATGGATTCAGAGTCAATACTTTAAACGGTGCCACTAACTGGAAGGTGGCACGAGAAAGGCAAGCAGGAAGCACAACTGTGACTGAACGAAGAGGCAGAATGACCACAGCAGCGTGTGTAATAGTGCTCATAGCAGCAGTTGTCCTCAGTGCAGAGCTGCACTGAGAGTTAGGAGCTGGTTGTCATCAGCACAGTGGATCTAGAGCAAAAAACTTATGGTTGGCAAAGCTGAGGCTCTCAAAGGGTCTCTGAGCAGCAAGGTCTTCTCAGGCTGCAAAGCAGACTAACAAGAGCTGTATAAAGTTAGGGCCCACTGCTGCTGTTGTGTATGCCATGTGCTCCCTGCATCTCTTGTGTGCACAGCCCAAGTTATCTTTCTGTTTACCCAGCATGTAAAAGTGGAGATGGCAGAAATCTTTTATAGGATGAGGCAGTATGGGACTTCTTGGGTAGAAGGCGGCTCATCAGTTGCTAGTGATTTACTAGCACTGTTGAAGCAGAGATAGGCAAAAGTACTTGAGCAATTCTAACTGCTTTCCTAGAGGGTTATAGAGCCGTCCACTTCAGAACTCCAGACTGGTAGCAACGTCTGTTCTGCTGTGTTTACGACAAACTCTTTTTTGCACACAAAGTATTTTCCCCCTAACCACTGTACTAACTCAGAAGGGATAAGTTTTTGTCTGAGCCATTGGGGAAGCGTGTACCTTTAGAACAGCTGCAAATGAACTAAATGCTAGCTGGAAATGGTCAGGCAACAGTCCAAACTAACATTAGAACAACAGAGAGGGTGAAACAAAGTGCTTATTTTTTTTGCTGAATCAATAGCTCTGTCCAGGTTAGCTTCAAGGTGTTGCTTACTTCATTGCTGTGCATCATGTAATTTTTTTTCTTCATTTGCAGATCCAATTTGTGCAGCAGGCTTCCCACTGAGATTTCACCTACATTTTAGCTTAATTTACCTAGAGGGTTGGTGTTTTCTGTGTGTGCTTGCTTTCCCTCCCTGTGCTTCTAAATCTAACTCCTCATTGAGAAAACAAGGAAGCATTGCGGTTAAAAGCCTAATGGAGAAGCTGGCTCTGGTAGGCAGTATTCTCACCCCCGGAGAAATCTTGGAAATGGTGCAAGTCTACAGTAACTAATGCAACCTCTGCAATGACAAATTTATTCCTTCATTTGCGAGCAAAATTGATGCACGTTGCTGGATCTTGATGACCTCTGCTTTTTTTCTGTCAGTTTTCCCCCCTGTTTGCATAACGTTGTGCAAGTTTGGAAAGAACTTAGGGTTTTTCAGGACTAAAGGATTCAAGCAGTCACATCTCCAGCTTTTCTATTTCATGCAAACAAACAAGAAAAAGAAATCTATTATACACTGCTCTGTATGGGAATGATTTGAGCTATTCAGCAGTCTTGCTTCAAACTCTTTCCTTAAAAAGGTAAGTAACTACTGCTCCACTCAGTCTCAAATTTCCAGTATAAAGGCTGGATTGAAAAGCCAAGGCACTGGAAAATAAGGCAGATAGATGTGGGCAATACATTAAGCTGGAAAAACTTTGTTAGTTATCATGCCCCATGCTGTTGTATATCATTATTAGTTGCAAAATAGCATAGCTGGAATGTTATTACTACACATTAAAGAATATTTCACTTATAATTAAGGAATAAAGAGAAGTGCTTACAAATTACCTACCAAACATTTGCTTTGCACGCATGCACATTTCATTTTTTAAATCTGTCTTCATTTAAAAGACCTCTGCAAACACACTGCTTTCTTTTGCAGCTTCCTGGTACCTTGTAATTTCAAGGTGCAAGTGAAGAAGGAAAAAACCACCACATCTTAAAGTCTGCTTTTAATTAAAATGCGTTATACTGTTACGAGTAAGAATACTGAAATTGAGCAAAGGGTCAAAATATTTTTCAGTGCAATTAGAGGCTTAGTGATGGAGGAACCGAAAAGAGCATTTTTAAGAGTATTTAGGACACTCCTGAAAGAATATGGGGAGTTCCTCAGGTCAGAGGTACTTTCTTTGCATTGTAGGCAGTGACACCATTAATAAATTCAACCAGTTTCACGTGAAAGCTGGTCTTGAGTTTGCCCCCACTACCCCTACTGCAAGAGTTTTTCAAGCTCTTATTCTTCCTTTTTAACAGCAATAGAGCAATTAATAGCAGTTCTGCAAATTGAATGACTTCCATCTTTGGCATAGAGAATATTGTATAAGGAGCGTGAGTTATTAATGATAATATGTGTCTGTTTACCAGTAGATCTTCAAGTTCTTTAAAAATGAAGTAACTGTCAGAGTCTCCATTTTCATATGGGGAATAAAAGCTTTGTGGAGTGAGGTGATGTACGCAAGGTCATCTCAGTCAACTAATAGCAGAGCTGGGATTAGAGGCAAATCAGTGCATTTCCAGGACACTGTGTTATCCAGTAGATCACACTGACTTCCCCTAGGGTTAGAAATGGATCCCTTGATTAGTGATAAAACAGCATTAACTACAGAGGCCAGGATTTTTCAAAGAACCTTGGGGCTTAAATTGCATGTCTCCCACACACAGCAGTGCAAGGGTGTCGTGAGCTGACCCCAAAAATCCTGAAATACTCTATTGTGTTTAATTTTTTCTGAAAGATGCATGCTGTGACAGCTCTGCCTCCCAGTCCCATTTTTATTAAATGTATATGCATAGGAGATGATGCTCTGCCCCCTTTCTGAGGCCATTCAATTTAGCTTATAATTAGAGATTTGCTGTTGCAGCAGAGGAACAGATAGTTACGATACTGCCTCAGCTGAGCTCCACTGAACTAAGAGCAACATAGACACAGCCAGAGATGATTCCTTCTGGAAACTGTTTACTGCCTGGACAGAGGAGTCCAAAGGTGGCAGTGAGGCATAGAAAAATGATATGACTTGTGTCATCTGTAATGGACTTGGAACAGACCCGAGAGCAGTTTCTGCTCCATGACTCGGCTGCAAGTCTTCCTCAGGGAGGATGTTTCTGTGTGGCTTTACACTTGCAGTTTTAGAAGCATTTAAGGCCAGATATTTAAAACCTCTTTTGTGCTCATGGTTTATAGATAAAAGCAATTCCAAGCTTAATTTTGCTTCCTGAAGTCTCCGTGGGTGTAGGCTGAGGCATTTGGATTTCTTAAGTGCTTGTTTAAAACTTCAGCTTGGATGCCAAAACTGTTCTGGCAAGAACTTTGCACCAGAGGCAGAGCTCTTGTCCACTGCTGAGCAGCTCCTTGTAGGATGGTGCAATCCTCCCAATGAGAGGAGCAGCCAGGAGGGGATGGCAATCACAAGGGGAAGGTGGGAGCTGCCTGGCTGTGCTGTGCGTGCCTGGAGCCTGCTCAGTGTCCGAGCCTACTGGGGCTTCCAGCTACAGCCACACCTGAATCAGTCCCTCCCTGTATGAAGTCGCTTAACGCCTGCCATGGCAATCTTGATTACCTGTGCAGAAAGCAATCAGAAAAAAGGAGCCATCTTCTCAGCTGATAAAAGCCAAATCCCTTTCCCAAGGTCTCCTGAGTTCAGCAGGGTTCTGCTTTGCCCTGTTTCCTATGGGAATGTCAAAACTTTCTCTGAAGGAGCCGATTGCGGGATGGACAACACAGACAATGTAATGATTTAACTACATGCTTTGTCTGGCTTTTTTCTCATCCATTTGGTTGATTATTGTTGTTTTTTGAGGAGTTTTGTTATGTTTTTTTTAAACTGAAGTACTTAGCACTGATGGAGGTGAGAAGCTGAGTTTCATGGTAGCTGTGCTGTGTGGTTTGAAATCAGCAAGAAGCCACAGTTCATAAGTAGCACGGTTTCATTGCCCTCAGTATTGTGGCTTCCAGTAGACAAGTAATATGCCATTTATTCACAGTTTTTTGATCTGCCATGTGTCATAGTAATAGCCATTGAACTGCAGGTACATCATGTGCTTTGGATATCGGGCTGAACATAGAAACAAAGACATGTTTATAAACACACACACACATGCATACCCATGTATTCATTACAACTTCAAAGCCTTAAAATTTTTAGATTAAAAATAAAAGGAAACAAAAATCACTTGTCTATGGCTTTGAAACTTCTGTATAAGCAGGTATAGCAGCTCCATGCTGGTTTCTTTCTTAAAGCAGTCAGAGCACAAAAGGAGAGATATTGTAAGAATACTATTGTTCTGCACCAGGGTTTTAAAAGAGCCATTGTATTGAGGAAAAAAAAAATTCTAGATGAGATTCCATATCCTCATGGAAAGTGAATAACGTTAATAAACAATTACATCCTGTTAAATTTAAATCTAAACCTAAACCTCACTTTTCAAGTGGTTGCATCCAAACATTCCCTTTCGATATCTTTTTACTGTTGTGTTTCAAAATCCTGAGATTGGACTGAAATCTCCCATCACGTTCTCATTTGTAATTAAAATATTGCCCTACATATGGTGCTGTAGTTATAACTCTGGTCTGCCTCCAAATTTTAATTGCCTTTTAGATTACCAAATCTCAGTCTTCCTATGTAATTCAATATATAACATTCAGTAAACTATAAGATATGGTTACGACTAAGAAGAAACTTACCTTGAATTACAATAAAGCCATTTTTCTGTTCAAGAAGTATCCATGAACAGACGGTTATATGCTCAAATTTATTGATTAGTTTATGGAACTAGTACTGTGTGTATAGTGCTTTAAAGTTTGAAGTCCATTATCATCTTTACCAGAAGTACTCATCCAGTTGTGCAGAAAGCTAAAAGGAAAGGACAACCAAAGGGACCAGAGCCAAATATCTTCAAAGACAAAGTCATTTTTTTTGTTTTTTTAAAAATTCAGCTATCCATATGTTTTAGCAATACATTCGTCAATAATCTAGTAAGTGACAGAAGTGCTATAAATAATATGCAATTTCTAAAATGAAAAATAAATTTGGCTTATCTATGTGACAGTGAATAACTCCTAATGTCGTTTTCCAAGAAATATATGAAAGGAGAATTTATAGTAGAAAGTCCACCCTGTTTTGTAAGGAAAACAGATGTTCATTAATAAACAGGCTGACCACGGTGCACTGGAACTACCATCTGGATGGGATGTTGTACAGGATTTTTCCCCTCCCTTTTAACATTTTAGTCAGTGAAGTTCTGGTAGGGATCAGGTGATTTTTTTTTTATTTTTTTTGATAGCATGTTTGGAAATATGTTAATCTTCTTTCCTTCACATAATTTCTTCCTTCATGCCTTTAAACAACTTAATAAAAGGAGTGAGTGATAAAGCATTCCAGAAAGTTCTGGAGAACAAAAGAAAAAAGTAGCTAACTGTGGTAGCATCCCTTTGTAAAGCTATAGGTGGTGTATAACACCTTCTCTGTGCTTGTGCCTCAACTATTATGCTCAGAATGCCGTGTGCCTGCTCATGCTCTTTCCTGGCTGGATTGCAACAGCACCTAGAAACACCAGGCAAAATCAGCCCTAGTCAGTGCTCTGCTCTGCACCTCCATGTAAAGTAAGGGTGTCCTCACCTCTCAGTTTGCTATCTGAGACTGCATTCGTGTATGCAGAGATGTTAGCATTCAACCATGACAGCAGTGACATGGAAGTGCCTTTTAGGTGGATGACATGCCAGTCATCATCGTGTGGGACCTATGTATGTGTGATATGTAGTGTCATCCTTATTTTACATATGGAAAAATGAGGCTTCAGACAAAGCGGAGAATTAAAAAACGGATGTCCTTGTTCCTGTGTGAGCGCCTTGGTGCATGAAACTGCTTTTCTTTTTCACCTCCGTGTTTAGTTTAAGACCTTCCAGGAGTCCCTGCTTCTCCCTGCTCACTTGTAAAATGGGTATGGAAAGAAAGGCCTATCTAACTGCTGGGCTGCTGCGAGGCTTTGCCTGCTGTGTGGCTATCACACAGTGTCAGTGTTTCCACAATGTTTCTTGTGGCTGGTGCAAGGGAGTAGCACTACATATGTCAGATCAAGCAATGTGCTCCAGTTGTCAGATAATTACAAGCACTTACTAAGTAATTAATGTGCTTGGGCTTCACTTACTATTTGTATACCTTCTCCAGTCTGTTTTACTACATGCTGTCAAGACCCCTAAATACTTTCTTAGCAACCAAAACAAGAAACGACTTGATATTGTGTGTTACCTATTCTGTAGTCACTACCGGCTGCCAACAATTCATCAGTACACTGCTTATTAATTTTCTGCAATGTACTGTTTATTGATATTGCTTTTATTGTGGTACCTCACCTCAGCCATGAAGGGAGGACATGCACCTTCATCTCAAGCTAATGGCATTGCTGCCAATGCTGCAGGGAGGCTGAAGAGCAATGTGACTAATAAAACACAACCAATAAAAATATGAAGGAAAAAATGTCCCTACTAGTAAGAAATGCATATTCCAAGTGCTTGCACAGTGCCTGGGGCTGTTAATCATCGCTCCATGGGCACCCCTAAACAACTCTAAACAACAGTTAAAAAAGGATCAGATGGCTGTTTAGGGGACTCAGTAGAGTGGTATTTGTTTGACTGGCAGGTGGCCATGCTTGTAAGGTGTGCCGTGAATAACAACAGTAGCTGAAACATGAAGGTTTTTACTCATTATCTGTCTTTAGGACTCTTT
>NW_009717467.1:55649-56007 GCF_000703405.1 Apaloderma vittatum | reverse complement strand
GAGGAGAAAAGGAGGAGCTGGGATTAAAGGGCGCTGGCTCGTTGCAGATAGCAGCGGGGCCTGCCGAGCAACCCTCTGTAAAGGGCAAGCTGGAAAGAGCCGCTCCGAGCAGTTTACCTGGACTAGCTTCTCCTGAGGGGGAAAGAAATCTGCTTCTACCACTGATTAATAGTTCTTTCCTCCCTGTTTCTCACCTGCATTTGTCATGGAGGAAGCTTGTGAACATCCTTTCTTCCTCTCCAAGTGCATATGTAAACTTGCCTCTCGTCTCCAGCCCATTAATCATAAATCCTTTTGTTACATGGGTCTCTTCTTCTCCCATTCCCTTTCTGAATTCACCCCCCTGCCATTCCTTTCC
>NW_009717467.1:45325-55550 GCF_000703405.1 Apaloderma vittatum | reverse complement strand
CTTCACCCCCTCCAGGGAAGCGGAGGTCTGCTGTGGAGCCAGTTTTCCAGCCTGGCTCTACAGCGCTCTGGCACTGTGGGGCTGACTTGGCCAGTATCTATCATTTTGCAGGAAGTGAAAAATTACATGTAATCATCATCAGTCATTCATTATCAGCCCTTCTCAGCCTGCTGCTGGGCAAACCTTCTCTGCTTGCCTCCCTCATGCTGATTGCTGCAGTTGTTTATTTATATATATATATTTTATTTTTTTTTGCCAGAACTTTGCCATGCTTGGAAAGTAAAGCTGGCTGGTAACAGTAGACTGTGGTTTGCCAAGACCCAGTCCTTCTTGCCTTTCATTTAAAAAAAAACCCTGGGTTGCTGTTGGTGATCCACATTTATTGAATTACTTGGATAGAAAGCTGTGGAATTTATTGAGTTTTAGCAAGAGGCATGAATGCACACTGATACAGGCTTCACTGTACAGGCTTCAGTAAGGACCAGTGATCTGAACACATACCTGTGATCCCTGGTGGGATCCCACAGCCTGATCTGAAGTCCATGCCAAGAGATCTGCCATGACCCATGCCAGGAGTCTCTGTGCTGTAGGAATGCCTTCAGTGAAAGTGGGGACATAAACCTTACTTGATTTTACCTGAGCTTAAATGACTAGCAAGACGAGTGTGTTGCAAACGCTTGTGAGGGAGAACCGAATTTTTAAAAAATCAGTGATTCCAGTTCACATACACATCGACAGGCTTGGAGGCTCAGCCAAACTTTTGTGAATTACAAACATTGAGGGATTAGGATTTCCTAAGACTTTTTCCTAATGTTTCCCAATTTTAGGAGGTTTTTTGGCAGATATTTCTTTCTGTTGATTCACAGGCCCAAAACCATTGGGAGCCCTCATAAGGGGGGAGACAAAGTATTTTTTAAATACTGTGTTTACTAGATCTGTTCCAAGTGGGAATAAATAATGTAGTGCTTAAAATGACAACAGGAAAGCACATTGCCTTTGCACTAGGATTCTCAGTGCAGCTAGTGAAGGCAAGGCTCTAGACCTAGGTTCTTAGTAATCGTTCAGTGCTTACATCTATCTCATGAAGCCTCACTGACTTCACCAACGTTGCAGCATCTTTGTTGGCAAAACCTGGAAGAATAAGGTTTCCTAGTCACACACACTTCCCACCCTGAAGTACCTAAGTTTTTGCTGATGGATTTTCATAAAGCTATCTGGTTGCAACAGGAATCTCAAAATAGTTTCTTTTTCACTAACTTGCCTTGCCAATGAAAGAGAAGACATACCCGAGACCTGCTTAGAGGAGAACCAATAGTCCACTTATGAGTTTGTGTGCATGTACCCTTAAGATTAGAGTGCTGAGAGTATACACACAACTGGAAGGTGGAAACAGGGCTGTATTTGCAGGCAAGAAGCGTTTACTCTTCCTTTCTTTTCCCCTCTGCCGAGACTTGGGTCAAGGGATGTTGGTGCTGCTTTCTGGTCAGTGAGCCCCATCTCTACCTTCCAAGTGCCTTTTTCACATACACTCAGTATCAGGTAGCATAAGTGAGTTCTTGCACCCTCATGTGACACATGTAATGCTATCCTGGTGGAATGTGTGGCACAGGGAGGCACAGGGGTAATGGATTATCCTGCTTTAGTAGGGACGTTGGACTAGATGATCTCTAGAGGTCCCTTCCAACTCCAACAATTCTGTGGTTTTAGTAACAGGCTACACATCTCCAAACTGTAATATCTAAAGAGGATTAGCTGTTTTGGCAGTCCTGTCCAGGAGAGGAACACCTACCTATCTGTATAGTCAGAAAGAATGGAGCTTCTTTATGGGATGTCTTTAAGGATGCTAGGAGGTGAAGAAGCCCCTATACAGTTCCGCTAAACTTTTTGCACAGCTCAGGAAGGTGAAAAATGCATAGCCTTATTGTGGATCTTGCTGTATGTGCCTAAATTGCATGTGCGTCGTGGGGATAGAAGTCCCTAAGGGTTGGTTTTTTCAAAATCATCTGCATCCATATGCTCTTAAGTCTTTTTGAAAATTGGTTCATTTCTGGATGTGCATGTTTCCTCAGTTTTCTGTCTCTAGCTGTTGCTCTTCAGTAGTTTCTCTGAATTGCAGCTAAGCTGAATGATGCCTGTTTCAGGCATATTAATAAGACTTGTTGGAGCCCAATATCAGGAGAAAGCTTAACACTTAAGACAGTGAGTCTTAACCCGGCTTCCCTCTTTGACACCCAGAATAAACAGTAAAAATAATGATAGTAGGAGAAGTATGTCTCTCTTGTGTCTGCAATGTATGTCTGGCTAGGAATAATGATGGAGATTGGTATGGATGACTTCTCACAAGCCAAACATTTGTCAAAAGTGAGATAGACCTTTCCCTTTTTGTTTCACAGGTCAAACTGGAGTGGAAAATGTGAATACCTTATTCTCTCTGTCCTCTGCCAAATTGCTTTTACCACAGCAAAATAGTCCCTTTTGGCCAGCATAACCATCCTCACAAAAATATCCCCTTTCAAATGAAGATAAATTTACCATTTTTGTATTACAGTTTGCTTAGTTTGCTTTTAGTGAAAATATGTAAGCATAATACTTTGTTATTGGTACAGCTGTTCTTGCCTTTCTTTCCTGACTTATTCTTGAAAGGAGCTTCCTGTGTTATGAAATTAGTGCAGAGAAAAAAGAGTTTACTCAATTTACCATACCTGCTGACTTTACCAGAATGTGTGCATTTGAATCTGGGATCTGAATTTTCTATTTAGTACAAACACAAGCCTTACAGTCTCAGTAGTTCGACTGATTTCTTTTTTTCACATGGCGTGGGTTTTATTTGATTTAACATTCAGTACTACAAGAGAAAATAAAATGAAATAATCCAGAAGCCTAAAATGAAGGATTGAAAGAATGCTCTCCAAATTGTTTCCTTTCTACGAGCTTTCACTTTTTGGATTCACTCACAAATTTCTTACAAGTGAATCGACTGCGTGTGTATTTGTGTGCACGTGTGCTATGGCTGTGTGGTGAAATGTGCCTGGCTGTAGATTTTTCTCACAAATGGGAAAGTCAGACCATTGTTCCTAAGTTGCAAATGTAGATCCATTTATGGCTTTGTAATTTCGCAGTTTTGCACACTATTAACATGAGATCAGTTTGCAGTTTTGCAGCTCACAGGCCCTTAAACCTCAAAGAAAAACCAGAGATTTATGAACCCAGATGAATCAAATCTTCAGGAAAAGCTCTCACAGAACAGAGATTTGCACAATTCTTATCTTCTGCCAAATTATTCAAGCGGAGAGCAGAGAAAATCTTTTATATAATATTTGGGAATTGAGGAAAAAGGGAATAGGAATATAAGCACAACACTTGGTAATGTGCCTCTTCAACCTTCCTGTAAGAATTTTGATTGATAGATTCCTCTGCAGTCTCCTCGATTAGGTTAATTTAGAGAGTCACCTGCATGTTGCAAGTATAACTTACTCAGTTTTCAAATGACTCCCTTAAGAAAGAGGTGCTCTATGCTACGGTTTATTAACCCCACTTCTTCGATATTTCTCGGTGCCAGACACTTACCTGAAGAAGAAATCTGAGCACATATTGGATGGTAGGGAATTTGGAGGCTTAAAAATATTGGTATTGGTCTCTTTCTTTGTCTTCCCCCCGCCCCCTTGAAGTAGTTAGTCTTTTTAGATTATAAAGCCAGAAGGGACCATTGTGATCATCAAATATGACCTCTTGCTTAGCACAGGCCATAGGCTCTGCTGAATTAATTCCTGTCTGAACTAGAGCATATATTTTAGAAAGTCAACTTCTCACTTCCCAGAATATGAAAAGGTCTCCCATGACACCTATAGACCTTTCATAATGGACAGATTCTTCCCATGATACGGACAAATTGAGTTTTTTCTTGGGAGGTACTGCCCCACTCTGAGCTGATAAAGGAAGACCCGGGAACTACAGGTACGCTATGATTACTTCTTTCGCACTCTGTGATGTTCCAGGAGCTTGTGCATCTTCTGCTTTATGAGATATACTTGGCCTAGGGGAGCTAAGTGGAAGGATGAGGGAGAAGAGGAGGTGCATAATGGTATGGCCTCCAGCACTATTATTTATGACAGTATCCTTCCAGCAATCTGTGGCTGCATAGGGTGAAGGCATGGTTTCAATTCTGCCCTTGAAACATGGATTAAGCAATGTTGCTAATACATATTTGTCCCTGCGGCTGTCAAACATTTCACTGATACTAGACTCTGTAGACAGCTTAATAGCTAGGTCTTCTGTCAATGTTACTGCAGCAGTGTCTCCTTTGCTTTAAGATGCTGTTCAGATTTATTCAAGCAATAGGTGTAGCATAGTGCTTGGTAAATAGCAGCACCTGACTGTATACTTGTATCATCACTGCTTCCTGACATCCCAAGTGACCAGATGAAATGGATAGACTATGGAAACCAAGTGCTGAGAAGAATCCAGTGAGCAAAAGTTGGAAAGATCATCTGTCTCATTCCTATTTTGTGCGTCCTAGCAGAGGTACATGCACAATGTGTTATTATTCTAGAAGTCTCTGAACAATAGCTACCATCTGCAGGAGTTGAAAGTGTGTGTGTCCGACAATGTTGGAAGAATGATTTTATAACCACCACTGGCATGATGCTTTACTGGTGCTGATGCAATCTAAGTGTTGCTGGTTTTCGTATAACAGTATTTTACATAGGACCTAATTTAATTTTTTTGGATGCTAGAGACTGAAATTAGCTGTGCAAAGATAAGCACCGAAAGCATTATGGTATGGGCCCACACATGATGGCAATATTTTCCTACCCATTGAAAAGCAAAATACGATTGAAGGATTACATTTTTCCAAGCTGCAAAATTACAGTTCACCTGTATGGTGGGAGTTGATGAATATTTGGTTTCTCAATGCTATTGCCACTAACTGATGTAGGAACAATGATTAGTATTACCTCTTCTTCACACCTGCTTCAATTCTCAACTTTGGCTTTTCAGACTATAAAGCTTTTTCATGATAGTTTTCTGCTGGAGATGATTTTTTTCTCTTCACCATGGATGACTGGAAAACTGTCATAAATACATCCAAACCTCACCCCACCAGATAAAAATATTTCCATGGGTTATTTTTACTCTTCAACACATATTTCCTTTCCCTAACGTTTGCCAGCAACTAACTGTTCATGATTAGCAGGATATCACATATTTAAAAGATCTGAGTCCAGGGAAGAGATCTGGGTTGTGAATGGTGGCACTTCCTGCCCTAGAAACTCTTGGGCCACTGATGTGTTTGAAACAGCAAACCATGTGGCCAGCTGTTGGAGCCTTGGTGAAATGTAAGCACGCTCAACCTCAAAAAAACTCCATCTGTCTGAAATGAAACAAATGCCCAGATCTTTTGGAGTTCCTTCCACTTACCCTGAGTTTCTCTTTTCTTCCAATAGGCATTGTAGGGCTAGAAGAAAAAGACCTCTGGATCTTGTGTAATCCCATTTTCTGTATGAAATTGAGCATGCCGAAGTGTTTTAGAATTTAACTCCTGTGATATCCACTCCACAAATTACAGTTATTATTGTACAGTAATTCCTCTGAAGTTTCTTCAGCACTAATGGTCATGTGTCCAATCGCACCTTGAAAAACACTTCCTCTGTGTGACTTTGCTGTAGTTTCAGACTTTCTTCGCTAGCCCCCAGGGACACGAAGACCTTAGCTCTGACCTACATTTCTGCTAATTCTCCTACTGCGTCCCCCTTTGCTTATTCTGCTTTGCCAATAATACCTTTATGTCCTTCTCTTGCCTTTCTGCCTACTTCTGTGATCTATTGGTAACTGTTCAGTCCTCTCTAAAATTTCTGTTTTGCCTTGAGGCAAATGGAAGAAAAATGCACTGTGATTAAACTTACGTGTAGTATGAAGAAATAACATTTTTATTTTCTCTTTCAGTTCTAAGGCAACTACTTGGGTAGTGGGAGGGGATATTGCGTGCTTGGTATTTCTATATTTTCTTGAAGATAAAGTTGGAAGTAGGGGACAGTATCAACACGTTATGGGTCAAAAAAATATTTTTAGATTTATATTTTTTAGAAATGTAAAAAAAACCCCTGTGATAGTCTTCTTCCACAAACCCTTCTGCTTTCCTACCCGGTTCTTGTGAACTGGCAATTGAAATAAATAATCTGGGAGGGACATTGTACTATCATAAACTGAGTAATGAAAACTGCAACTTTTAAAATGTTGATGAAGTGAAACAGGTTTATTTATGATGGGAGATCTGGTAATTTTGGCCAGATCAAACCTGAATTTCCTCTTGGACTAAGCCATCTTCTTAAATGAAGAATAGGGAGAATAAACTTGCAGGAACTTGCTGGGAACTGCTGTTTATTTTCTTGTACTGCTAACGTTCAAGCTGACACTGTTTTTTAACATTTAGGAGCCTATCTTCACTGACCTTCATGTCTTCACCAGTCCCCTGTTGAGGAATTACAACTACTGTGTCCTTGGTGTATTACCTAGTCAACCTCTCATTTTCTCCTCTGATTGGGGTCTGGTAGGATTAGCTCAGTGATCGCGGAAGAAAACCAAACTGTATGATCTGCCTGACCAATCCCAAAGGCTGACTACTGAATTACAAGTAGCAAATACTGAGAGTAGTACTCACAGGGAGCAGTTTACAAGTAATTTGTAGGCCGAAATTGGTTTGCACAAAATGTTTATTGGACAGCTTCAAATAAAAAACGAACTTGTAAAAACTGCAGTTTGTTCATGAACTGCATTTATGAGTGTGATAAATTATGCGGTACAAACTCTGCCTGCTGTTAACTTCTCCAGGGGAGACATAAGATGATGCTGATGCCACTGGAGAGAGCTCAGGACCCATCACCCCTACTGTACAAGAATATTGTTTAAATGAAAGAACTCATGTGAAACGAAGCAAATGATGGAATAAACATTACAGATGCAATTGAAGATGCATGCCAACTTATATGAATTAGAAATGAATGTTAATGTTCCTTAAATCAAGAAATTACTGTCTTATTCTTAATTCTAAATATACAATCTTCTTGAAAATGGAAACTGCAGCTGTGCTACGTCATCCAAAATATCTAACCCTTCTTTCTTCCCCTCATTCTTCCTCCTTCTCTGGACTGCCTCACATACAAACATAATGAAGAAGGAAGCGTGGTCCAATTGATGTGACATCTTTGTGACAGTCATGGTCTGTAGCTCTTTCATTTATGCAAATCCAGTTGCTCAAGGCAGGTATTCTGATGTGTCAGCTGTATGTAACGTGAGCACTTTGTAGCTCAAATGACATTCTCACTTTGCTCTGATAATTGTCCTGCATTCTCTAATGTCTGTGAAGCAGGTGGATTGTGAGCTGCTGTTCCAGGTGTCCTGGGTGTTGAGAAGGATAAATGCTGAATGGCATTTTTTTAGCTGAGGGGGCTGTTATTGCTGAGTCATTATGCAGTTTTTTGGGTTTAATTTCATAATCACAAAATAAGGTGAAAAGGAACTTTAGATCAGCTCCTTGAAAAACATTAATTAAATGTATTCTAAAATGGAGCTGCAACTCTCAGCAAAGTCAAGAGCAGGTCCTCTCTGCCTCTGAGGACAGCATTTTGTTCACAGATTGTAACTTAAACTTAGTTTTTTGTCTGAAGTACTATGTTGTAAAGGCTGGTAAGAGATTTATTGTGATGTATTAAACCATCTGTTCCCAAGGACTGTGCTTCACATTCCAGCACTAGCCAATGTTTCTGGTGCTACATTTTTGATTCTCAAAGGTTCTTTGCCATTTTAACTTACTTGTAGGCAACAAATAGTTTTCACTGACTTGAAAAGCAGATGTCCTGTTTGAGAAGACTACAGGGGAGCTCAGCTGCAGCAATACTTGCAACTTTTTTCAACCGATTTTTTTCCTTTCCTGTCCGGACTCCTAATAACCAGTGGAATCAATAAAAAATAAAATGCAAAGCAGGAGCAGCAACGAACGGAGAAAATTTTTTGCATGAGATTGAATAAGAGATCTAGTTCTTTTGAGATACCTAAGGTAGAACATACTTTAGTTGCAAGTCTGCTGGTGGTCCAAGTTCAAATTGTGTGAACTCTTTTTCCATCTGCAGAGAAAATAGCAGGTGTCAGGAAGCTTTTCTTTCTCTGTAAACATTGCACTCAAACTCAGAGAGCTTTCAGAGGTTGTTCAGCACTGGCACTGTTTTGTTTTGATTGGAAGGAAATAAAATTTGGAGAGATAATAGTTTGTTTGCCAAAAAAGGCAGGCTTGGCTCTACCTAACCTATTCACAGAATTTGTATGTTACATTTGTTAGTTTGAACTGTTGACTTCTCTAAAATTACTACAGAAATGTGGATGTCAGTTTTTTGTTGTTTTGCTTTGGGTTTTTTTCCTCCTCTCTGTTTTTTGTGTTGATTTCCTTCAGTACTAAGGTGGGGGCTCTCTGAAACAATATCCCAGTTTTGGCCATATTGACTACCATCAGTGGTCCACTCTGGCCTCCAATCGGGAGACATGGAGACACACCATCCATAACGCTGCTGCCTTCTTTGAGAACACACGTAGAATTAGTCTCAAGGAGAAAAGACAACACAGAAAGAACCGTGCCTTGCCAATACCGCCTAAGGAGACTTTCCGCTGTGTCTTTTGCAACTGGACTTGCCTATCCTGCATTGGCCTTTTTAGCCATCAGCGTGCTTGTAGCAAGTGTGGGTAGAGCCCTTCCTATATCTTCGTTCGTGAAGCCTAGCCATGAAGATGAAAAAAGGTGAAGGCTAGTAATTTGTTTAAAACACCTGAACTGTACAGTTTCTTGAAGGGCCTTATTTTGTTCTGTGTGCTTAATATGCCTAGTTGAAGAGATCATGATAAGTGTGTTCAGTATCCACAACAACGGGCTGTGTATGTATTTGTTTCTCACACTGGTCTAGTCTATCCTGTATACCGAGCACACACAAAAAATAATGTAAACACAGACTCACTGCAGTCTCCTCTGTCCTCATGATTCCTGGTTCTTGTATTATATATTGTCTTCAACATCACATGAATGCTTGAGGAAGGAAAGAAAAAGGCCATCTTTCTCATGCCTGGTCCTTACCCATTACAAGTCATCACATCATACAGGATAGCTTTTGTATTCTGAAGCATTCCTTTATAAAAGAATGACTTCTGCCTGCAAAGTATAGTATTTTCATAATTCAGAGTTATCCTATCCACACTTGTCCAAGGAGCTAGAGGAGAAGGCAAGCTCTTTGTTCCAGCAGATCACTAGCAATACTTGGGGAAATTTGAAATCAGGCAACACATTCATATCTCTAGGCATCACAGACTGGACTGATGTTAGGTGTAGCTCCACAGACCTCAGGGATCTGTACTGATAAGTATTCACTAAGAGTGCATATTTTCTTGTTGAGGAGCACTATGGAGGCAGGGATCTACTTTTTCTGCAGCTCTATTTCTTATTTGCATGGGTGCCTCGAAAAGCCATGACTCAAGAGGCATCTGTCAGAGAGCCAGCTGAACTGGCATGTGGCTGGCGAGTGTCATGTGGTGGGACATCTTTGAACACATTTAATAGAATCTCCTGGGCTGTGTTCCTGGAAGAGGAAGAAACAGGCTGGCCCTGCAGAGCTCAAGCTTTGTGGGGCCTACCTAGATAGGAAAAATCCCTCGAAGCCTCTGTCCAGCATTGCAAGATTTGGGTAGACATGGTACTTAGGATATGGTTTAGTCGAGGACTTGTCATTGTTAGGTTAATGATTGGACTGAATGATCTTAAAGGTCTTTTCTAGTCAAGGTGATTCTGTGTAGCACCTGTATCCTCTGGGAGAAAACAAGCAATGTACAGTGATGGTCTGAGAGCAATTGCATAAGCACATTTCATTTGAGCCACTTAGTTTGATGACCTGTGCTCAAAATGTGTCTTTGTAGGCTTGGCTTGTGTGGAAGGAGGAAGTAGAGGAGTAAGAGGAAGGTGGAGATTTTCTATATGGGTGTGTTTTCCGGTTAGCGTGAGATTTGAGGAACATAGAGGTTTCTAGCAGAAACCTTGCTATCAGGGACTGGGAAGACAATGCACTTAGTCAGCCGATAGCGGACAAACTGACCAGAAGTGTTCTCCAGAGCTCTTCCTCACTTTGGGGAATGTCTCTTGTCCAACCAAACTGGCTGGGGGTATAGAGGGATAAGTACCTGGTAACTGCACTGT